>NW_007250925.1:85198-142489 GCF_000164805.1 Carlito syrichta | reverse complement strand
CAATGCCCAGAGACTGCCAATCTCTCCTTTGTACTATTGTGATTAACGTTCAGGTCTCACTATGAGTGAAAACATACGGTATTCAGTCCTTTGTTTCTGTGATTGGTCACTAAGTATAATGGTCTCCAACTCCATCCAGTTTGCTGTGAAGTCCATGATTTTGTTCTTCCTTATGATTGTGTAATACTCCATTGTGTATATGTACCACATTTTCTTTATCTAGTTCATTTTCTTTTTCTTTTTTTTGAGTTGGAGTCTCACTCCATCGCTCAGGCTGGAGTGCAGTGGTATACTCATAACCACGCCAGCCTTGACCTACTGGGCTCAGGAGAGGCTTCCACCTCAGCCTTCCAAGTAGCTGGAACTACAGGCGCATGCTACCACGCTTGGCTAATTTTTTGATTTATTGTAGAGATGAAGTCTCTCCAAGTTGTTCTCGAACCCGTGGGCTCAGGCAATCCTCTCATCTCGGCCTCCCAAAGTGCTGGGATTAAGACTTGAGCCACAGCGCCTGGTCCAGTCCATTTGACTCCATGTTTTTAGATTCAAAAGGGACATGTACAGATTTGGGTATATTGCATGGTGGTGGGGTTTGGGCTTCTGTTGAACTCATCACTCAAATAGTGAGCATGGTACGGGGTCACTTCTTAATGATGAATTCTTTCTCTTAAAATAAATCAAACAATACAATAGCACCTTCAAAATCCCAGGCCCACATCCCTCATTTAAAAATGAGAGTTTGTATTTTACTTCTAATAAATTATGGCAGTTAGTACAAATTCTTTGTACAAGACTTTCCCACATACATTACTGATATTGGTAATTGATCTAAACATGTTTTCTCTTTGATAAGGCCTCAGAATCTTTTCCAACACAGCATCCAGGTCTTTACTACCAACGAGTAGGAGTTGGAATGTGTGATTAAACCTATTTGTCATCCTTGAGCTACTAATAAGGTCACTTAGAAATTGTTTCAGTTTATTGTTTTGGTGAAGTTCAATTATTTCTAAATAAGGGCCTTGAACCATATTTAATTTTCCAGAAGGAGAATGAATGCTTTCTTAGGTGAGAAAGGAAAATGGCTTTCAATTTTGAGTAATAACTTTTTAGGTACATGGTTTCTACAGTGCTGTGCTTTCTTTAGGACAGCCTCAGGGATGAATGCTCTTTTTTTTCAGATTAGCTTAATAAAAAGAAAATGGTAGGAAATTAGTTTCTCCAGGATACTTTTATACCAGATCATTATTATTAGTTAGAGTTTGTCCTAAAGAGTAGCGCTAATTTGAAATGTTAGGTTTTGAGCATGTATTTTAAATCTTTAAATTATAACCATTCAGATAATTGTATTGGATTATTTTAGTTTTATCAGCGAAGGCAAAATGAGTAATGCTTTAAAAACTATTCGTGCTTCAGAGTAACTTTGGATTCTAAGTGACTAAAAACATGAACTGTGTCTGAGTCACTTTTCTTTATCTATATTTTGGGGATTGCGTGATTTATTTGATTGCCTTGAGCAGAACACATTTGTGTCCTAGTGATGGCTCACTCTCCCCCTGCTTTCGTGGGGGTGGAGCACTTTGGAGATGCAAAGTGATTATTTTTGGTTTCATCAGTCAAAAGGAATAGAATGAGATAAAAAGCATTAACTTCTTTTTTCTAAACTTAAATCTCTAGCAATCTCAAAAGACGACTGCTTCTTAGCAAAGAATGTTGGTAGAGTTTATTTGATTGCAAAATGATCAGAATAGTTGTTTTGAAAGTTATCTCTTTGCTGAAGGTTCAATTAAATCTTATTTAATGAGTGGGGAATAGTGCTAAGTACTGTGGGGATTATAGAGAAGTATTATTTACAGTTCTTGTATTCAATGTTTTACAGTCTAGTTGGGAAGACATGCTGTACTAACATGAAAATGCAACAAACATGCGAAGTTGTAGATGTTCAGTCTTAAATATGCATGGCTGATGGCAAGAACTGAAAGATTACAAAAGGTAGAACCATTGTGGCTTGAGTAGGTAGAGGTTGTATGTGTAGCAATGAAGACCTGGAGCCAGAAGCACCTGGAGTCACATTCTTGCCCTCTTTCTTCTAAGAGCTTGTGCAAGTTATTTTACTTTTCTGATCCTTGCTTCTTCTCTTCTGTAAAGGAGGACAGTAGAAGTACTTATCCCATAAAGCAACTGTAAGGATTAAATGAGTTAATGCAAATATCTCACTAGTATATGTATTGACTCATTTATCAGTGCCTGACACATGGAAAGCAGTCAGTAAATCTTATTGTTAGGGAATACAATTTCTAGAGTTGTGTTTTGAAATATTAACATCACTTTTTAAAATTGGTAAAATAATTTGCTATAATCCAATAATTGTGAGAAAACCATAGTACATTATTCTCTATGTCTCTTTTTTCTTTTCTACCATATTTCTTAGTGCTTTATTCACCAATTTCCTTCTTTCTCTGGATTTGGTGTCTACTTTTTTGTATCTTTCTCTGATATCCCTTCTATCTCCATCCAGTATTTAATACTTTGTAAGAGATCAGCCCAGACTCAATAAACATTCATTTACTTGGGTTTTGGCACCTGTGGCAATACTTGAGGTTAGTCTAAGTATTCATGAAAGGATGACTATGATCCATTGGCCAGACTTCAAGGTGGCTTCTCCCAATACTGCCCTCTTCTCATTGACTGCAGACTTACAAGGGCCTGGAGGCAGGGTCAACCAGTACAGACAGCTCATTCTAGTGTTCTCTGATAAATGTATGCAGAAAATTATAGACTCAGTTTTGTCAAGAAATGCCACCAGGGTTTCAAAGGCTTACTGTGTGAATACATCAATATGACATTAATAATGACAAGATACATTTGAAATAGGGAAGGTCCTTCCAGCCCATTCTCCAGAGTGATACTGATACCCAATTAGGAATTCCATGGCAAATTTTCTTCTTCCTTTATATACACTTTTCCATAGTACTTTTTTCACTGGTATGTCTTATCATTAAAGATAACCCTTAAATACTATAATTTGAATTGATTGTGGGATGCTTTAGCATACTGGTGTTCCACAATAATACTTTCCTCCTATTGTTGGTTATTTAAGTTGCTTTGTTGAGTTTTTCACCCTAAACAAGATGGTAATTTCAACTTTGTGAGTATATCTTTGCCCATATATCAGATTATTGCTTTGGGATAGATTCCCAGAATTACTGGGTTAATGAGTAAAAACATTCTTAAGACTTTTGATATGTGTTACCCAATTACCTTCCAGAAAATTGAACCAATTTGTAGTTCCTCACCAGCTCTGACTAGTGTTCACTTCCTCCTTTATTTTCCAACTGTTGCTAATTTGATAGGTGAAAATGGTATCACATTTTTAAATGATAAAAATTTATTTTTGATTACTAGTGACTGAACATTGAAAATTTTTCTCATAAAATAAATCCTTAGAATTCTTACTAAATTGCTATGCATCATCCTTCAAAAATAGTATTTAAATTTTCTAGTTTTTCTAACTTTTTGTGGTATAACTAATAAATAAAATTGTATAGACTTAAAGTATGTGATATGATGATTTAATATACATATCATTTTACAAAAATAGGTTTTTGATACTTTAACTTATTTTAGAAATGTTTAAAATGAACAGATTTTGACTTTGCCTTATCCCCTATCTTCTGATTTTTATAATGCCTAAACGTTGACTTGTTTCTATTGCTTTCACACTTAAAAAATGTAATCATATATAAGCTGATAATTTATGAAACTGGTTTTAACAAAGGGTATAGGATGGAGAACCTTATTCTTACTATGGGAGGGAGGAATGAATGGAGACTCTTGCTAAGCCTATTTCCCTGTCTAATATGGTCTAATACTATGTGAAGGATCTAAAAAGTTGGTTTTCTGAATCTCGAAGTGATGATTCACTTCTTTTAGGCTCAGTCACATTTTCTCCACCTTTGTATCCTCAGGCAGAAAACTGTGGTTTAAACATGGCATCCCAATGAGTCAGGAAATGACTTCATTTCTTACCAAACTGCTTTTCTCTCTAATGGGAAGCCCTGAAATAGATGTGCCTCGCATCCCTGCTGCAAGCCTTTGCTGTCATTTAGAGGAGCTATTGCTCTATCAGAACTCACACTGAAGCCTATTATTCCAAGGAGACAATTTTGTTATAAAGAAGTGATTTGTTATTTTAGGACTTGGCAAACAAGCATATGAGGGGAAAAAAAGTTCATTTGGAGAGATGGCAATAACTCTGGGGAAGGTGTGCTTCTACCTTACTTTGTTTTGTTTTGCAAAAAGGGCCAGGATTTGGCATGAGCTAAAATTCTGTAAAACTAATTTATCAGGCTCAGCCAGCTTCTGTTCATTGCCCTTGAAAATAAACTGCCATGTCTTTTATACACCTACATGTGATACTCCTTCTGTTGCTTAAATGGGACACAGTTGGAAGAAATATCCAACAAAGCATTGCAAATGCCTTGTAATCCTAATCAGGAATTGGTGGAAATTGACACATGACAAAATAATTTGTCCCAAGTTTTCCATAGCCATGCTATGTCTCCACCAGTGATTGCCTGTGCTGACTTATCATTTATTCAAAGTCTCATTGGAAGCAATTATAGACATTTTAGAATAGGCAGTCAAAATAACAAGTCATTTAGACTGGCAATTATGCATTATATGTAGTTGTCCTTTCTATTAGAAGATGACACTGTTGATGCCACAACCTTCCCATGTTAAAAAAAATGTGGCTGAAAGACTGAAATGTGACTGTCAGATTCTTCCCCTTGGATCACACATGCTGCCTGTCATTTTGCGGTGAACTCAAGTGGCAGCCTGCAGGCGTCCTGGCTTTTCTTCTCCACCCCTTAGCCTCATGGTCAGGACCTAATTAGGCATTATCAACAGGCAAAGAACATATTTACAAAGTCCATTCATGTGGAAATGGTTTAGAGGCCTCAGTGAGGGTTATAGGCTCCTGGGTGATTCTTGAGCTTTGACCCACCAGAAGTGCAGTTGACTTGGCTGCATTTTCTTTGGGGGTGACAAAACAGGGATGCTTTTTTTGTTAAACCTGGTGTCCTTCAGAACTTCAGATTGATCTGTTTCTTAGTGGAGGCTGAGAAGACATAGGATTTATTTGTCAAATTTATATTTATGGAATGTGGCAGTCTAACTGTGCCTAATGTGTTTGGTTGATTTGCAAAATGGGCTGTCTCCTTAAAAAAAGTCAAGTTGTGAAAGGCTGTATCTTTCACTGAGAGGCTGAGTTAATAAGGAACAGCTGGGGCCGAGTGATGTCATGTGCCACCTGCATGAAAGGCCGCCCAGAGGCTCACACCAAAAGAGAGTGCTCCAGAGAAGTGGGTTTCAAACCTATTATTATTATTTTTTTTGGTAATTTTTTTTTTTGCAGAGGAACATTTTTCCTATTGAAATCATTTTCACAACCCCCAAATATATCACAAAGATGCAAGCTGACTTGCTGTGTGTGAAGTTACAATGGGGAGTCCAGGACTCATTCAACTTGCTTATTATAGGCAACAGTCCTTCTTGGAGTTTTGGGGAGTTTTGGGGAGCAAGGATGCACAACAAGAGTGTTTTTGCTAGTGGGATGTGTATGCCCCAGAGTTGACAAGATGATTCATTTGGGTGTTGGAATAAAATGTTAGTAATTGTATTTATATATACTTTCCTTTATCTTTTGAAAATTTCTGTTTTTATTTGCATGATAATATAATAATACACAGATATACTGCACACATTTATAAATAAACATATATTGGGGAAACATGCTCAATTTATTTTCGATAAAAACATACTATCAAGAGTATTTGGAGACTTCCGGTCTAGAAGTCAGCAAATATGATTCATAGACAGATTGTAAGAAAACTGGTTGAGTTATTCTTGGCAGAGTGAACAGCAAGATAGTGTCACCACTGGTGGGTAGAATTTAACATTTGGATCTTGTAGTGGGCCAAGTGGTAGCCCCAAAGATATCAGGTCCTAATTTCTGGAACCCATTGGAAAAGGGTCTTTGGAGATGTGATTATGTTAAGGATCTTAAGATAAGGAGATAATCCTGGATCATCTGGGAGGTCCCAAAGTACCTTCCCAAGTCTCCTCATAAGACAGGAAGATAGGGAGATTTCACAAATGTGCGCGCGCGCGCGCGCACACACACACACACACACACACACACACACACACACACACACAGAGAGAGAGAGAGAGAGAGAGAGAGAGAGAGGAGAGACAGTGATGTGAAGACAGAGGCAGAAATTGGAGTGATGTAGCCATAAACCAAGGAATGCTGGCAGTCACCAGAGACTTTGGAAGGAGCGTGGTCCTGATAACACCTTAATTTTAGCAAGTGATATCAGTTCAGACCAAGTTTGTGGTAATTTGTTACACCAGTTATAGGGAATGTCCCATCCTTTTTTTTCAGTGAAGATAAGTTGAATCAACAGCCAAAAGTGGTTTGCAAACTCAATACCAAAGGGGCCAGGAAGGCACATCTATTGATAGATATCATAAGAAAGAGTGGTTCAAATAGTGAACTCGAGAGAGTGAGCTCTGGTTAAAGGTAGTAAAATTCAAATGCTTTTAATATATATAAATATATTATTTCAATAAATTTAGGGGTAAAACTGGTTTTTGGTTACATGGATGAATTATATAGTGGTGAAGTCTGGGTTTTTAGTGTACTCATTACCCAAATAGTGCATATTGTACTCAATAGGCAGTTTTTCATTCCTCACTCCCCTCCCACCCTCCCCCCTTCTAAGTCATTATACCATTGTTCATTATACCATTCTGTGTGTCCGTATGTACTCATAGCTTAGCTCCCACTTATATGTGAGAACATGTGGTTTTTGAATTTCTGTTACTGCGCTACTTCACTTAGGATAATGGTCTCTAGTTCAAGTTGCTGCAAAATACATTATTTTGTTCTTTTCATGGCTAAGTAGTAACCCATGGTGTATATGCATATATATTAGGTTGATCCCATATGTTTGCAATTGTAAATTATTCTGCAATAAGCATACTTTCATGTTTGATTTATGTCTGAAGATGTGGTCAATCTTGAAGTACTTGACACTCAACCAAATGGACTTAATAGATGCCTACAGATTACTCCACCCAACAACCACAGAATATGCATTCTACTCCTCACCACATGGAAAGTACTCCAAGATTGACCACATCTTCAGACATAAATCAAGCATAAACAAATTTCACAAGATTGAAATACTGCCATATGCCTACTCAGACTACAGTGGAATAAAAATGGATATCACCACCAATAAAATTCCCCTCAAACCCACAAAGATATGGACATTAAGCAACATGATGCTGAACAACTCCTGGTTCAACACAGTAATCAAAACAGAAATTAAAAGATTTCTGGAAACAAATGAACATGAAGAAACATCTTACTACGACCTTTGGGATACCCTGAAAGTAGTACTAACAGGGAAATTTATATCTTTACGAGCACACATCAAGAAAATAGAAAGAGAACAAGTTGACAGCCTAACAAATCACCTGAGGGAGCTGGAAGGGCAAGTCCACCAAAACCCTAACTTAAGCAGAAGAATCCAGATAACCAAAGGAAATACTGAAATGTGGGACATAGAAGACAAAATATACCATAGAAAAAAAATCAATGAAACAAAAAGCTGGTTATTTGAAAGGATAATCATGATTCATGGACCCCTAACCAGAATGACCAAGAAATAGAGAGAAAAAGCCCAAATAAACACAATCAGAAATGTAAAAGATCAAGTCACAACTGACCCCGAATAAATAAAAAAGATTATCAGAGATTATTATGCACACCTCTATGGAAATAAACCCGATAGTCTAAATGAAATGGAGGACTTTCTAGCATCACATAACCTCCCAAGGTTGAAACAAGAAGAAATTGAGATCCTAAATAGATCAATAACAACCCAGGAAATTGACTCTGTAATAAGAAAACTACCTACAAAAAAAAAAAAAAAAAAAAAAAGACCTGGACCAGACAGATTTTCGTGGAATTCTATAAAACATACAAGGAGGAGCTGATACCAATCCTATTGAAAGTATTCCAGGCAACTGAGAAAGACAGAACTCTCCACAAATCATTTTGTGAAACTAACATCACACTGATACCCAAACCAGGTAAAGATCCAACAAAGAAAGAGAACTACAGGTCAATATCTCTGATGAACATAGATGCAAAAATTCTCAACAAGATTCTAACAAATTGGATCCAACAAACATCTCAAAAATCATCTACTATGACCAAGTAGACTTCATCCTCAGGAGACAGGACTGGTTCAACATCTGCAAGACCATATATGTAATTAAATACATCAACAGATGTAAAAACAGAAATCACATGATTATATCATTAGATGCGGAAAAAGCTTTTGATAAAATCCAGTATCCCTTGTTAAAAACCAAGGGATTTAGAGGGAACATACACCAAAATTATAAGAGTCATCTATGAAAAACCCACAGCCAACATATTGCTAAATGGACAAAAATTGGAAGCATTTTCCCTGAAAACCAGAACAAGACAAGGCTGTCCATTCTAACCCCTCCTGTTCCAAATAGTGTTGGAAGTCCTAGCTACAGCAATCAGACAACAGAAGGAAATCAGGGGTATCCAAATAGGAAAAGAAGAAGTCAAGTTATCCCTCTTTGCTGATGATATGATCCTATACCTTGAAAATCCAAGAGAATCTGTCAAAAACCTCCTTGCACTGATAAAGGACTTTGGCAAAGTCTCAGGGTATAAAATTAACATGCAAAAGACAGTCCCACCCTTATACACCACAACAAACAGGCAGAGAACCAAATAAAAAACACAATCCCATTCACAATAGCCATAGAAAGAAAGAGAAAGAAAGAAAAAGAAAGAAAGAAAGAAAGAAAAAGAAAGAAAGAGAAAAAGAAAGAAAGAAAGAGAAAGACCTCGGCATCTTCCTAACCAGAGAAGTGAAAGATCTTTGCAATAAAAGCTACAAAACACTGCTCAAAGAAGTCAAAGATGACACACACAAATGAAAAAACATTCAATGCTCATGGATTGGAAGAATCAACATTATTAAGATGTCCATCCTACCAAAGGCAATCTACAGATTTAACACAATACCCATTAAATTACCAATGTCATTCTTCTCAGATCTGGAAACAACAATACAGAAATTCATATGGAAACATAAAGAATGGCCATCAGTAATAAAACAAAAAACAACAGATGCTGGTGAGGATATGGAGAAAAAGGAACACTGTCCCACTGTCTACACTGTTGGTGGGAATGCAAACTAGTTCAACCTCTATGGAAAACAGTGTGGTGATTCCTAAAAGAAATAGAAATTGACCTTCCATACGATACAGCAATTCCCCTTCTGGGGGTATACCCGGAGGAACTTAAATCACTCTACAAAAAAGACATCTGCACACGTGTATTTGTTGCAGCACTATTTACAATAGCAAAAACATGGACCCAACCATGCTGCCCATCGAACTGGACTGTATAAAAAATATAGTACATATACATGATAGAGTATTAGACAGCCATAAAGAAGAACAAAATTATGGACTTCACAGCGACTTGGATGGATTTCGAATCTATAATACTCAGTGATTTATTACAGAAACAAAGAACTGAGTACCATATGTTCTCACTCATAAGCAGACTCTGAACATTTACCATAATACTATAAGAAAGGGATTGGCGGTAGCTGGAAACTGCCAGGGGAGGGAAGGGGGGACATATAACATTAATAAGGGTACCAATCTCAAACCAGGCAAAGTGGGGACCAAAGGTAGGCCCAGACTTTATCTGTGTGATGACTACTTGTTTACCTAATCCTAATTGTACCTCACATCTTTAAAATAAAATAAATTAAAAAAAAGAAAATTGTCTGTTTGTGATTGTCCACTTCTTAATGGAATTATTTCTTTTTTTCTTGCTGATTTGAGTTATTTGTAGTTTCTGATATTAGTCCTTTGTCGGCTGTATAGTTTGCAAATATTTTCTCCCATTCTGTGGGTTGTCTGTTTACTCTGTTGATTATTTCTTTTGCTGCACAGAAGCTTTCTAATTTAATTTAGTTCCATTTATTTATTTTTATTTTTGTTGCATTTGCTTTTGGGGTCTTAATCATAAATTCTTTGCCTAGGCTTATATCCAGAAGAGTTTTTTCCTAGGCTTTCTTCTAGAATTTTTATGGTTTCAGGTTATACATTTAAGTCTTTAATCTACTCTAAGTTAATGTTTGTATATGGTGAGAGGTAAGGATCCAGTTTCATTATTCTGCATGTGGCTAACCAATTTTCCCAGCACCATTTATTGAATAGGGCGTCCTTTCCCCAGTGTACATTTTTGTCTGCTTTGTTGAAGGTCAGTTGGTTGTAGGTTCAAATGCTTTTAATATTCTATGTTGACCAAATCAAATGGACCTGCAGACTACTTTGATTAATTTCTGAAACCTTTGAGTCTAAGCAAAAAAGACTTGGGGAAACTTATTGCTAAGGCTCAAGGAAATGGAGCCTAGCAAGTCTATCGGATGGGCCCCTTGGGACTAAAGGCTAATAAGAAGAGGCAGAGGTAGTTTGACCCAAAATTTTTAGGAGATTCTGTGGGCCACTTCTCAAAGCTACAACTTGGAGTCAGGCAACGTACCAGTGCAAGCCAGACTCTGGTAAGAAAAATTTTGACACAGTTTTTTATCAGCCTTAACTTTATAATATATATACAATCTCAAATTTACAATATTTATAAACAAATCTCCAAATCTCTTTCTCTCATCACCAGGGTCATTCACACGCCTTTAATATTCCAAAAAGCCTGTGGCTAGATTTTCTGACAACTATGGCTAGATTTTTACATTTCTGAAAAAATACTCTAAATTCAAAATTTGTATTTATCAGGGTATGCTTTCCTATTGTACCCAGGAAACTAGTGCTAAGCAAAGATGAATCCAGACTTTAGCTGAAATGTTCTAAAGCAAGAAATTAGCAATTTCAAGAACAATGGCAGAGGCTTCTTTGAGGTGATAAAGATGAAAGAGCAGTAAGGAGGTGCTGACTACAAGGTTTTCAGCCCACCTAGGTTCACATCAATTTTGTTTTGATTAATTCTTTTATATCTAACATTAGACCCCTGGGACACCAGGTCCCTAATTTTAAATGGTGAATTTTTGTCAGCATGTAGGACCTTTTGTAGTTTTAAAAAAGCATTTAAGAGAAATTATGTACAATTTATACTTTTCTAGTTATATTTTTGTATTTATAAACAAACACCCATTTTATAAAACAGACACCCATGTAGTTTCTGATATTAGTCCTGTGTTGGATGTATAGTTTGCAAATATTTTCTCCCATTCTGTAGGTTGTCTGTTTACTCTGTTGATTATTTTTTTTGCTGCACAGAAGCTTTCTAGTTTAAATTAAGTTCCATTTATTTATTTTTGTTTTTGTTGCATTTGCTTTTTGGGGCAAAGAATCATAAATTCTTTACCTAGGCTTATATCCAGAAGAGTTTTTTCCTAGGTTTCCTTCTAGAATTTTTAAAGTTTCAGGTAATACATTTAAGTCTTTAATCTACTCCTAAGTTAATTTTTGTATATGGTGAGAGGTAAGGATCCAGTTTCATTATTCTGCATGTAGCTAACCAATTTTCCTGCATCATTTAATGAATGAAACATTCAATAAAACATTACCGGTACCTCAAATGTCCCTTCCCATCAATCACCCCATTCCTTCCCCCGCCAGATATGATCACCACTCCACTTATTTATAGGATTTACTGTCTTTATTTTCTTTATAGATTTGTTATCTATGTATATATCCCTCAACAATATAGTTTTACCTGTCTTTGAACTCTCTCTCTCTCTTTTTTTTTTTTGAATTGGAGTCTCACTCTGTCGCCCAGACTGGAGTGCAGTGGCTGCTCCCGGCCACTGCAACCTCGACTTTCTGGGCTTCAGCGATCCTTCCGCCTCAGCCCTCTAAGTAGCCGGAACTACAGGCGCGCTCTACTACGCCCGGCTAATTTTTTTGATTTATTGTAGAGATGAAGTCTCACCAAGTTGTCCAGGCGGGTCTTGAATCCGCGGGCTCAGGCAATTCATTCACCTTGGCCTCCCAAAGTGCGGGATTACAGGCTGAGCCACCGAGCCTGTCCTGAACTCTCTTCTAAGGAAATCATACTGTCTGTATTTTTCTTCCTTGCTTTCTCTGCTCAGCAGTATATTTCTAAGCTTCATGTTCTTGTGTATAGGTCTAATTTGTGAATTTTCATTGCTTTGTAACATTCTATTGTATGACTATGCCACAGTTTATTTATTCATTCTATTGTTGACGAACAGTTGTTTCTAGTTTGGGGCAATCATGAACAATGAATATTCTTGTATATATATATATTCTGATTAAAGAAGAATGAATTTCTTCATATTACTGGACAATGCCAACTGTTTCCCAAAGTGATTGAACCAATTTATACTTCTACCTGCAGTGTGTGAGAGTTCTTGTTCCTCTACATCCTTGCACCACTTGGTGTTGTAGAGCTTAAAAACTTTGGGGCAAACTGATGTGATACCTCATTGTGGTTTTAATCTGCAATTTTTGAATTACTAGTGACTTTAACCACATTTTCATTTATATAGATTAAAGTCTGTATATGTGTGTGCAAAAAATATATATGCACATACATACTTTCTTTGGCCATTCAGTTCCTATCTTATGAAGTGATCATTTAGACCCGTTTTTTCTGTTGGTTTACCTTTTCTGCACTGATTTGTGGGAGTTCCTTTCATGTGTGTTGCAAAAATATTGTGGCTTGTCTTGTTTTAGTTATATCTCTGATGAGCAATTGTTTTGTTCTTGTCTTAATGTGGTCAGATTTATTGATCTTTTAGTTTATGATCAATTTTTTTGGTCTTATTTCCAAACCTTATACATGTTTATCACAGAAACTTTAGAAATACAGAAATAAGAGATAACACATAATTTCACCATCCAAAGATAACTGTGGTTAGCATGTCGTTTGGTTATTTTAAAATGGTGTATACAAGGGGGAACTCCAAAAAACCTGGAATTCATTTATAAAAAATTGTGTATTTATTCTTACATGTTTAAACCTCAATTGCCTTCAAAGTCTTCTCTGTTTGATGCAATACACCTACCAAGATGCTTTTTCCACTTATTAAAACAGCTTTTAAATGTGCTGATTTGGTGCCTTTTAGTGTTTCTTCCCTTTTTTTGTTTGTTTGTTTTTCACGTCTTCCACATTGACAAAATGTTTCCCTGTGAGAACTTTATTCATCTGGATAAATAAACAAACAAAAAGTTGCTCAGGGTGAGATCAGGTGGATAAGGAAGGTGGGGCATGGGGGTCATGCTGTTTTTGATCAAAAACTGCCAGACAGTCAGCATAGTTTGGGCTAGTTTGCTAGTACAAGGTCTGACAATTAAGTTCATGAACTTGCCACTGTGCACTTTTGTTGTCAGCACTGTACAAACAGTTCAGTAAGGTTTCATAACCTTGGTATATCAGTGTCTCACAGCTGTGTTCATGTCAACATGTGATGGTGTCTTGCTGAGTGGTGTTCATTATTGTTGTTGCACATTTTTGTGTGCTATTGCAAGAATGTCAGAACTTGAATTAGAACAACAGACAAACATTAAATTTCTTGTTAAACTTGGCAAGGGTGGAAGTGAAATCAGGGACATGTTAGTCCAAGTTTATGGGGATAATGTCATGAAGAAAGCAGCAGTGTACAAATGGATTAAACGTTTTTCTGAGGGGAGAGAAAGTATCACTGATAGAGAGGTCAGGATGACCAGTAGTGAGCAGAACTGATGAAAATATTGCAAAAATTCATTGAATTGTGTGTCAAAATCATTGACTGACTATGAGAAGCATAGCAGAACAAATAAACATCGATAGAGAAACAGGAAAATCTTAACTGAAAATCTTGACATGAAAAAGGTGTCTGCAAAAATGGTCCCAAAGGAGCTTTTACATTACAACAATGCACCAGCTCACACAGCACTGTCTGTGAGGAAATTTTTAGCCAGTAAACAAATAACTGTATTGAACACCCTCCCCACTCACCTGATCTGGCCCCCAATGACTTTTTTCTTTACATGAAGATAAAGGAAATATTGAAAGGAACACATTTTGATGACATTCAGGACATCAAGGGTAATGTGACAGCTCTGATAGTCATTCCAGAAAGAGTTCCAAAATTGCTTTGACGAGTAGACTAGGTGCTGGTGTTGGTGCATAGCTTTCCAAGGGGAGTACTTTGAAGGTGATCACAGTGATATTCAGCAATGAGGTATGTAGCACTTTTTCTAGGTTGAGTTTTTGAATTTAATTATCAGACCCCATATATCACCCATCATGAAATGGAAAAACACATTGAAAGAATCTTAAAAAAATTCACTGAAGCATAATGCAGCCTCTCACAACAACGCTAGCTGGTACACTGATGCTGATGGGTTCCTAGAACACCTAACTAGCAGGGGAAGCCTATATTACGAGGGGCCTATCCTCCAAAAAATAATTCTGTTTTTTTTTTTGGTTTTCCCTTGTATATCTGGCATGACATTTCCTTTATGAATGAAGGATCATAGTTGTACACATGCAAATATTTAGTGACACTGAGATGAACACCTGTTATCTGAAGTGATGAAGATTATTGCTTGACAAATTTATAAATATGTGCAACAAGGTGTTACAGGTCTTATGCTAGAAGGGTTCACAGGGTACAGTAAAGGCCAAAGGAGGTGTGGTGTGGTCACTTTTACCTGGGTGGGCTAGGAAATGTGTTGTCAAGGAGATGCCATGAGCTGAGCAGGTGGGAGGAAGAAAGAAAGAGCGCGTCCAAAGGCTACAGAGGCATGGTATTATTTGTGGTGGTCAGAGAATTGCAAATTGTTTCATGTGGGTTGGTGGTGGGAAAGATGAGGTACAAAGAGAGAAAAGCATTGAAACTGAGATAAATTCAGTTTGAGGCTGGCCTCTTTTCCTCAGTTACCATTTCTGACTTGCCCCAGGCACTGTCTTGATAGTGTCATTTTGTAGCAATACCAGTAGCCAGGGCAGATGGAACTCTTTGGAAAGTACAAACGAAACCTAACAATTTGACAGCCTTTCTTCATTATAGGATAATGAGTTGTTTTGTTTCCTTAATACTTGGCTGACTACTACATGTGATACTCGGATCTTTGTTTCTGTGAGAGGTCACTCAGTATTATGGGGGGGGGGATGAGATTAATGTCAGCAAATATCTGTCTGGGGATGGGGAAACACCTCTTATCAACCAGGGTGCCTGAACGAAGCGTATTTGTATACCTAATCCTTAACTGTACCCCACAATATCATAATAAAAAATAAATAAATATAAAAAAAGAAAAACAACTACATTGTGAGAGAATCATATGGAAAAACTTTTTAATTGTCAATTTCATATTAAATTATTTCAAATTTTAACAATAATATTCTACCCTTTTTTTAAAAACATAGTGGCAAATAGTGCACTCATGCTAAATGATATTCACAGATACAAGGATAAGCATTTCCTAATATCCCTGTTTGACAACAGATGTGTAAGCTAGTATAAAATGCTGTTAGGTTTTTATTAGATTTTTAATACAATCCCAGCATGTCTCCAGTTGCTAAGCTTATCAATTCCTATAAAATACTAAAAATTTAGGCTTATATTATATTAATTGCAGTGTATATTTTGGTGAACAAGTCTTCATTATTTCTAAATTCTCATTCATAAAAACCAACTTCCCATTCCTATGACACTTTGGTATGAGATCCCAGTAAAATTACAAAATAATGCTAAAATGCTTGTTTCATAATCTACACTATGGAAATATATTCAGATCAATATGCATCACAAAACACGAAAAACAAGTAACACCATGAAAGTCTTTGTAGCAACGGTCAGCAACTGCAATTGTTAAAAGGTATTTATAATACTTTTAATCACTCTTTCATGCTAAAATAACAAAATTGGAGACTTATGCTCAAAATTGTATTTAGACATTGGTGCACAAACAACAACTTCTTATTGTAAAGCCATTAATGTTCCCACATTCTATGTGTGGGTGTTTTCTAAAAAAATGTACATGATGGCTAGTCAAATTATCAAATTTTGACTTCCAATATAACAACAACAACAACAATAACAACAACAAAAGAAAGTAGAAAAACTAAAGCCCAGCTGTTCTTTCCAGAGATACCCTGGTAACCAGTAATATTGAAACTTCAACTGGACTTAGCTTTGAAGAGGAAGAAACAACTGCACATTCCTCTATTTTGTCAAGGAACATGATAAAATAGAAATAGGACAATAAAATAGAATTAGGACAGTAGTGTTTTTCAGGCACTCAAAACAATTACTTGTTTCCTATCTTTGTCTTATGTTGTCACCATCTAAATCTCCTTTTCCCCCCCAACAAGAAGGCAAAATTGCCACTTTGAAGCCATAGTGAGGATAAACATTTCACTTGCTATCTTCTGTGACTTCTATGTAAATGTTTCTTGGTCATGTAAATGCAAGGAGAGGCTCTCATGGAATCAGATAACTCCATGGAAATGCTATACTAGCTGTTGTAACTTGGGGATGGATATGATGATGAGGAATGTATCACAAAGAATTATTGACAAGTTAAAATGTGAATTTGATTGTAAAAGATAAAAAAAATAAAAAGACTCTTAAACTCGGGAAAAGAAAATACATGGCTGAAGTTTTTTCTTTTGGTTAATTTTAGGCTTTGACCAAAAAGAAATTACAGGACTCAGTAAGATAAGTGGATGGATGAAGATGTATGAAGAGGAGGTAAGGTGGGGTTGTGTCCCTGAGAGCCAGGATAGCGTTTTGGGGAAGGATACAGACTTTAGAGGCAGACAGATCTGAATTTGTATCTTGGCTCTACTACTTTCCAGCTTTGTGGCTGTGGACAAGTCACTTAAATCTCTGAGTCTCAGCTTCCTCCTATGTTGGTAGGGAATGGTAATATTTACCTGTAGGGTTATTGTGAGGAGTCTCTGCAATAATTTACACAAATCACCTAGGAGAATGTCAAATGCTTTATATCTCATAGCTGTTCTGCCTCATAGCCTGTCCAAAACAAAAACACCCCAATCCTATAGACTAATTTCTTCTGGGACATATTAAATATCCCCTTTCCCCCCTGCTTTATTAAGGAACTAAATTACCTATCAAAATTGTATTCCAAATGAAAAACTAAACTATTGATTTTTTCTCTCTCTCAGAGACCTCTATCCTCTTCTAGTTGATGATTTTTTAAAAAATTAGATTCAGGGGTTACATGTGCAGGTTTCTTACATGGATATATTGCATGATGGTGAGGTTTGGGCTTCTATTGAACCTGCCACCCAAATACTAAGCATGGTCCCCAATAGTTTTAAAATTTTTACTCTCCTCCCTCCCTCCCTCCCCGCTTTAGGAGTCCTCAGTGTCGTTTCCATGGCGATGGATTTTTAGGTCACTTGAACAGTTGTCCTCCTGAGTCTCCCTTTGCTATGTCCCTGTGTTACATCTTTTGCTTCGTGGATTCCATATCATTTCTTTTTTGTTAGAACATATTTTTCTTTCTGTAACTTCCTAAGAAAGAATGCATGGGAAATAAATGTCTGAAAAGATCTATAGTTTTAAGCAAACACTTAATTTTTAATTGGGCTGAATTTAGAATTCTATTTTAGAAATCATTTTGCTTCCCAATTGTGAAGGCATTGCTCTATTGTCTTCTAGAATCTCCTGTTAAGAAATCGTATGCTATTCTGATTCTAATCCTTCTACAATCTTGTCTTTTCTCTGTTGTTCTGAATTTTCATATTATGAACCTTAGTATGTATTTTTCTTAAAAATGATTATGCTGAATTCTTGGAGACTTCTTTTATTCTAGAGACATGTGCCTCAATTCTGGATGATTTCTAATATTAGTACTTTGATCATTTCTTTCCCTTTGGTTTTGTTCTCTTTTTCTAGAATCACAATTAATTAGATATTGGATCTTCTGTATTGACCCTCATAGGTTTCTTGGTCTTTTCTCTCCTATTTTCATCTCTTTGTAAGTTCTTCTTTTCAGGGGGGCTTTTCTCACTTTATCTTCTATATCATTTAATTTTTAAAATTTTGGTTATAAAGTTTTAATTTTTCAAGAGCTTTTTTGTTGTTGACTATTCCTTTTTAATGCCATTCCCTTCTTGTTTTATAGTTGTGGTATCTTCTCTTATCTCTTTGAGGATATTAATTAAATCTGTTTGAGATTTTCTTTTTTTCCTTCATTGTCTTTGTTTCCTCTGGATTCTATTTTTCTCTTTGGCCGCTGGCTTCCTTTTCCTTCCTTCCTTCCCTTCTTTATTTCCTTCCTCCCTTTCATCCCAACCTTTCATCTTTCCCTTCTCTTCCTTCCTTTCTTTCCTTCTTTTCTTTTCTCCCTTCCCTCCTACTTTTTTCCCTCCTTCCTTTCCCCAGTCGTGGGAACCAGGGGTTGATTTTGGATCTAAGTGGATAGCTTTTTGTGGTCACAATTTAATATATGGAGACTCTTCTAAAGCTTCTCATGCTTGACTGACTGTGGGATTTGATTTCTGTCCCCTCTGAACCAAGGCTTAGTGTGACATAAACAAGTGCCCTCTGACCATAAAGGGGCTTTGGTGCTCTTATTAGAGCAATGCACTCTTAACCCTCTAGATAGTCTTTCATCCAAAATTTAGTTTTTGAATTTATCTATTTTAATACTTTTTTTTTTTTTGAGTTGGAGTCTCACTCTGTTACCCAGACTGGAGTGCAGTGGCCGCTCCCGGCCACCGCAGCCTCGACCTGCTGGGCTCCGGCGATCCCTCCACCTCAGCCTTCCGAGTAGCCGGAATTACAGGCGCGTGCTACCATGCCCGGCTAATTTTTTAATTTTATTGTAGAGATGAGGTCTCGCCTGCCCAGGCGGGTCTCGAACCCGCGGGCTCAAGCAATCCACTCACCTCAGCCTATTTTAATGCTTTTAAGGTGACTAAAATAATTTTATCTAGGGTGTTCCTTCTGTTTTCAAAAGATGGTTTGATCTGAATAACCTTGTATACCATTACTAGGAACAAGAATCCTACTTTGGTATTTATATTGTTTTTGAGTATAGAATATTGGTGATTATACTAAGAAATATATATTTAATTTCTAAGACAGTATTATACCTAATTCTTTAAACCTTGGTGAGCTTAATTAATTCAAGTTCTTCTTAGTTCTCTTTTCCCCATATTCAAAGAAATTCTTGTCCACTAGACATGCTAACTTTCATTAAAAGGTACTAACTCTCTCTGCCTGCCTCTAGGACTTCACTATTTTTACCGCAATGTAAATTAATTTATATTATGGTAAATTTTATGTGTCAGTTTGACTGGAGGAAGGGATGACCAGATAGCTGGTAAAACATTATTTCTGGGTGTGTCTTTGAGGGTGTTTCTGAAAGAGATTAGCATTTGAATCAGTAGACTGCACAAAGAAGATCCATCCTCACCCATGTGGGCTGGCATCATCCAATCCATTTAGGGTCCAGATAAAAGAAAAAGGCAGAGGAGAGGCAAATTCTCTCTTTCCTGAATCTGGAGCATCCATCTTTTCCTGCCTTTAGATATTAGAGCTCCTGGTTCTCA
This sequence comes from Carlito syrichta, assembly GCF_000164805.1. Taxonomy (NCBI): domain Eukaryota; kingdom Metazoa; phylum Chordata; class Mammalia; order Primates; family Tarsiidae; genus Carlito; species Carlito syrichta. Next base: position 122,796 of record NW_007250925.1, on the reverse strand, counting down.
GGCCTTTGGCCTCAGACTGGGAGTTATATCAGTGGTTTCCCTAGTTTTCAGGACTTTGTACTTAGATTGAATTATACTACTGACTTTTCTGGTAATTCAGTTTGAAGATGACATATTGTGGGATTTATCAGCCTCCATAATGCCATAATAAATCTTTTATATATCTTATATCATATATAAGACTTATATATCTATATAGTCAATCCACCATATCCAAGGTTTCTGCATTCATAGACACAACCAACTGTGGATTAAAAATATTTGGGGGCCAGGCTCGGTGGCTCAGCCTGTAATCCCGCGCCTTTGGGAGGCTGAGGTGAGTGGATTGCCTGAGCCCGCGGGATCGAGATCCGCCTGGGCAGCGAGACCTCATCTCTACAATAAATCAAAAAATCAGCCGGGCATGGTAGTGCATGTCTGTAATTTCGGCTACTTGGAAGGCTGAGACAGAAGGATCGCCGGAGCCCAGCAGGTCGAGGCTGCGGTGGCCGGGAGCAGCCACTGCACTCCAGTCTGGGCGACAGAGTGAGACTCCAACTCAAAAAAAAAAAGAATGTTTGGGGGAAAAAACAATAAAAATAACAATAACAATACAACAGTAAAAAATACAAATAAAAAATAGTATAGCAACTATTTGCAAAGCATTTACATTGTATTAAGTATTATACATAACAGAAATTGTTTAAAGTATGCAGGAGGATGTGCTTAGTTTATATACAAACACTACATTATTTTATATAAGGGACTCGAGCATTTTTGGATTTTGAGATCTACGAGGGATGGATAGTCCTTGAACCAATCTCTTGCAGCTACTGAGGGACACCTGTATATATACTATTGGCTCTGGGTCTCTAAAGAATCTTATTACAATTTATCAGATTACTTGATGGTCTTCAGAAGGCAAAAAAGATTCCACTCTCAACAAATGATTTATAAGTCAGGTAATTTCAGCAGGATTGGAGATGAAGAGGTAGTGGTCCTGGCAACAGGCCCTTCTAGATGTTCTAGCAATAAGGGCAATTATTGGAAGAGATACATATGGAGAACAAAATTAGATGACAGATTTGGGGAGTGTGACAAAAAATGTACTTGTGAATGTGAATTAATATTCCCTTAGTACTTACCAGGAGCCACATCAATGCTAGAGACTTTGCATTGGCTATTTTTTAATGTGGAGCTAGAAGGAGAGGATACTAAAGATATTAATGTTAAGCTGCTTAACAAGTCTATCTTGAAGATGATAGCTCAGCTACTTTGATGTTTGCTCCTAAAACCATTTTAAAAGCTAAGGGTCAAGGGGGAAGTCAAATGTAAAATTGGCACATCTGACTTTTGGTGATAACAGTTACGTCTTCATTTATAAATGGAGCAAAGAAAAACTCAAGTAATGACCTCTATTAAAGACCCCTTTGAATTTCATATTTTTTGGTCAATGCAAGACCTCTGCAAAGCCTTGATAAATTATTAAAGGGACAAAAGTGAGCTGTGGGGAGACTTGGATCAATCTCAGATTGGACAATCAAATTACTGTTAGTTTGCAGGATTCATTTTCATGGTGGCAAAAGTGGGAGCTGTGGTCGACAGACCTTTTTCCACTTGGAGCCTCTTATGGCAGTAAACACTGCATCTAAAAATGTAGCTTTGTGTAATCCTTGATTCTGGCATTGGAGAGGATTAGCCTCCAGTCTGAGTGGAAGAAATGACAAATGCAGAATTAAAAGTTAGTTTAGTCTTTCTCTTAGTCATTACTTTAGCTTTCAAAGGCTAAAGCCTTTAGCCGTCACAGCACTAACTGGAGGTAAAGAGCCAGCTCTCAGGAGAATACTTGTTGAAAAAAACAGGACTGTGTAGCTTTGCCTCTTTAAAAATTCTACTGCTAAACCCTAGGCTGTCCTGCCTCCTTGCTATTTTTGTCCATTGGCAATTTCCCCTTGAAATGCTATCATGTAATTCTCCCCCAGGCTTTACTCAGCCATGTGTTGAACTGCTAAATGCTGCTTCAGCTAATGTCACCATTCAACACAGAGCAATCTCTATGCAGTCTTAAGAAACAGCAGAAAAAAAAATGCAATCCCCCTCTAACCTCTGAGGCAAATAGCCCTTACTGTGAAGACTGCAATGATTTTGCTTACAACACTTTTAGGTAAAGCCAGAAGTCACACAGTAAACTTTCAGGAATCCATTGATGGCATATATTTTGTCTTGACAGAACTGGCTTCCCTTCAACTGGCTATAACTGTATCATTCCTTAGATCTGCACCTTATCAGACATGTTAGGGTTTTATATACATTGTATTTAACAGTAAAAACACTTTATGAAGGAAACATTATTCTCACCAAGGAAGCTGTGCTTAGAGATTTTTTTTTTTTTGAGAGAGATTTTTAAGTGGTGTCAGTGAGCTCCTAATCAAGTTTAGTCTGGCTTCAAGGCCTACACATTTCCAACTCTACCTTGCAGCTTTTGTTGTCCATCTGAAACAATTTCACTTCCAGAAGCATTGCAGACAGAGAACAGTAATGAAATAATTGACTCTCTGGGAGTTTTCTTATGGTGCACCTATTCTGCAGTTTATGATTACGGAATTGGCAAATCAGTGTGCATTCTTGTTATAGGGTTTCCATATTTCCTCTGAGAAGGACAAAAACCACATCCATATATATCATTGGTGGTCCATGGGAAGAAAGGAAGACATGACAAAAATTAGCTACAACATGATTAAACAGATTTTCAATTATTGTACTTTTGCTTAGAGATATATTTCATTCTTTAAACAAATAACCGTTAAATACCTATTTATGTGCAGACATAGTTCTAGCATTGTGGATACAGTGATGAGCAAAACAGACAAAAATAATCCTGCCCTCATGATGCTTACATTCTAATAGAAATAGTGGGTAGACAGACCATGCACAAAGAAAAGAAGTAAAACTATGTAGAATATTAGCTGGTGAAAATTTGGGATGTAACAACATTTAGCTTCTTGCTTCACTACTTGTCCCAAGTTGGCTTCATCTTTGGCTTTTTGAAATGAAAATAGACAAACATTTACTTCAATGTCATTTCTGGCATCCCTGAGCTTGTATAAGATCACCAATCATATTGGTTATCATTACATATGATGAACATAAATAAAATCAGTTAAGTAAAAAAGGCATACCATTTGGATTCATTATTAATATATAGTGTTCCAGGTAACTGAGAGTATAGAAGCTCCTTATATTGGGTATTGTATCAGTGTCCAGGGACTACTGTAACGAAGTACCCCAGGGTGGGTGGCTAAAACAACAGAAATCCTTTTTCTCACAGTTCTGGAGGCTATAAGTCTGAAATTAAGGTGTTGGTAGGGTAGGTTCTTTTTGAGAGCTGTGAGGAAGAATCTGTCCTATGCCTCACTCCTAGCTTCTGGCAACCTCAGGTGTTCTTTGGCTTGTAGATGGCATTTTCCCTGTGTCTTTACATCATCTTCCCTCTATAGGTGTCTGTCCCTGTGTTCAATATTTTTCTTTCTATAAGGACATCAATTATATTGAATTAGGACTTACTGTAATGACCTTATCTTAACATGATCATCTGTAAAGATTTTATTTCCAAATAAGTTTACATTCATAGGTCTTGGGAGTTAGGACTTTAATATATTTGGGGGGGTACAATTAAACCTATAACAAATATATTGATATATTTAAAATATATTATCAGTTGAATTTTAAACTTGTATTTTGTACTGTAAGAGCAAGGTGCTACAATAATTACTGATGGATATACAATTTATTAGTTCTTGTACAAACCAACTGTTAAGATCTTTCAAAGAGTTAAATAAGAATATTGATAGATAATATGAATAGTAAGAGTGTGTCAGCCAGATAACTTTGAAAAGTCCATTAAATATTTTTTGGACTAGCTGAATTTATAGACACATAAATGAAAATACAAAGCAAATAACAGAGATGAAATTATACCATTATGATATTCTTTATTGACTTGTTAGGTGTACTAACATTCATAGCACCAAACAAAATAATCTTTAAGAATAGTATAGATTATCTTGACCTTGTGACTTTCTGAAGGACAGAATGCTCTTAGGGGATAGGTTTTTATTAGTTCCATATATTCCAAAAAGAGTATATCTTTTTTAGTACTATAAGATTTCTATGCTGTTTATGGTGAATTGAATTGTTGGTCTCAATTCTTTAATCTCTTTTCTGTGGCCTTATGGGATACTTGACTTTCGGCTTGACCATGTGATTTGCTTAGGTGAATGGAATGTGAAAGGGCCCAGAATATGCCATCCCAAATATGCTACTTTGGCATAAAGATTATTTTGAGTAGCAGGCAATTAAGAATCAACAGACACAGGAAAAATTATCTGCCTTTTCTTAGCTGCTTAAAATCAGGGCAAAATTTTCCTTTGTGAAGATAGCATAAATTTCTTCCTCTCTTGGGCACCAGTATCACTGGAATTGGAGAGCCTACATGGATATGAGTCTGTATAAACAAACCTTACTAATTAACCCTCCTCTTCCGTAAGGATTCTTATATATTGCCTAGTCACATTCCCACAATTTATTGACCCTAGAAGCCCAAACTTCCTTTCCTTTGTCTAATAACTTCTCCACAATTTTTGCCCATTGTTAAAATGATATGTAAGCCCCTGAGTCTAACCACTTCTTTAGGCTATTACTTCTTTTCTGTGAAACCCCTGTGTACTTAAAAATAATAATGAAATGTGTGTGAATTTCCCCCTGTTAATCTGTCTACTGTCAGTTTAGTTCATAGGCTCCAGTCATTGAACATAAGAGTGTGGGGGAAGAGTTATTTTTTCTCCTCTTTAGATGTTAGTGGATACGATACAAGCAAAGATTTGAAATGTGCTTGTGTAGTTAACTTTACTTCCTTGAACTTTGGCCTCTCACCATGAGAAGAATATGTTTTTGATAGCTCTTGTCTAAGAAGGAAGAAGAACATATGGAGCAGACTTGGACCCAATTCATAGCTTTGAGTCAAGCATATCTGAACCTAGCCTCTATCAGTAAAACCCAGCTGCCCCATACATGCATGAGCAAGAAAAATATGCTTATTGTTGAATGTCATTGAGATTTGTGTAGGTGTTTGTTATGTAGCATTATTGTGGCAGTGGATAAGTGATACAATGTTATCGCATATTTGAGCCTTGGTGATTATATTTCTCACTGAAATAATCCAATATAATCCAATAAGTTGAAGTCTTACCAGTTAGACCCACCATATGATTGATCTTATCAACCACTTGGCATTATCACTTACAGGTCACCATGGTGATCATGAGGTAACTTTCTCTTTTGGGAAAAGGGAATCATAACTTTACTTTTTGAAACAACACTGTAACATTTTTTATTCTGGCTTTGTATACATTTTCAAATGGTATCTCTTTAATAGGGGTTTCACTTTTTCAGAGAGTGATCATCATCAGCTGTACACGAAAAGCTACTTTTTCAAAAGATTACTCAAATATACTTGGGAGTTATTCACAGTGTGGTAGATCCACTGCTTTTTAGACTTCAGTAGCTTTTTGCTCTTCAAGAGCTCATCTTGATTACTTAAGGATTGTGGTTCTTTACTTTTTTCTTGCAAGGAACTGTTTCTGAGTAGAGCATAAAATAAAAGGAAAAAATATGTCTTATTTCCTGTGATTCTTCAGTACGAGTTTGAACAATAAATTCTAATCTTGGCAAAAGAAGAAAAATTATTTTGTTAATCTATTTCAAATTCACAAGGAGTTGCATTATAAAATGTTTGGTCTCCCAAGTGAGAGAAGAGCTGTATCTGTTTCTGGCAGGGCATTGATAAATGATTCAAATGCATGGGCTTTTTAGTTTTCAAATTCATTCTGTATAGATGGTAATTTTCTAATGTATTATGTAGAAATGATGAATTACACTGTTGTAGCAACAGTTATAGAATAATGTTTTTGAGAAATTTAGACTTATTCAAGTAACATTACATTTTCTGTATCAATTTTTGGAAAACAAGACATATAAAGAACTAATGGCATAATTTATTAAACATCTGTAGACTTTAATATAAAAATTAAGAATAAAATTTTTTGATCAGTATTTTGAGTTGAATCATGTCCCTCAAAAAGATATGTTAAAATCCAAATCATAGTATCTTAGAATGTGATCTCATTTGGAAATGGGGTCATTACCAATGTAATTAGTTAAGATGAGGTCATACTGGAGGAGGATGAGCTCTTACTCCGGTATAACCAGTGTCCTTAAAAGAAGACAATACAAAGACACAGAGGAAGAATGTCATATGATGATAGAGGTAGAGATCTGAGTCTTGCAGCTTCAAGTCAAGGAATGCCAGAGGTTGGTGGTGACATCAGAAGCTAAGAGAAAGACATGGAACAGAGTCTCCCTTAGAGCATTTGAGAGGCATGGTCCTGCTGACACCTTTATTTCACACTTCTAGCCTCCAGAACTGTGAGACAATAAATATTTCTCTTTTTTTTTGAGTTGGAGTCTCACTCTGTCGCCCAGACTGGAGTGCAGTGGCCACTCCTGGCCACCACAGCCTCGAACTGCTGGGCTCCAGCGATCCTTCCGCCTCAGCCTTCCAAGTAGCCGGAATTACAGGCATGCGCTACCACGCCCAGCTGATTTTTTGATTTATTGTAGAGATGACGTCTCGCTGCCCAGGCGGATCTCGAACCCGCGGGCTCAGGCAATCCACTCACCTCAGCCTCCCAAAGGCGCGGGATTACAGGCTGAGCCACCGAGCCCGGCAATATTTCTTATTTTAAGCCACCCAGTTTGTGGTAATTTATTATGGCAGACCTAGGAAACCTATACAATCAGTGTTTAGTATTTAAGAGTACAAGCACAAAGATAAAGACATGAAATAATACACAAGTCTATTTTAGAAAGCAGCACCACAGAGTCACATTTAGATAATATTTCAAAATAACCTTTCTCTTTACACAAATAATACATATCTATTATTGGAGGAATTAAAGGCAAGCAAAGTAAAAGCAAAAACAAAAAACAAAAAAAGAAGAAAAAAACCGCACATTTTAAAAATCCAGGGATAATCACTGTTGAATTTTGTGGCATAACCTGATAGTATTTCTATGCAAAATAGATAATTTTCCCCCAGAATAGGATTATACTATACACACTGACTTTGTAAGAAGTTCTTATTTTTAGTACTGCATCTTAAAAATGTCATTATTTCTCAACTCAGAGAAATCAATTATTTATGTTTCTATTAATAATTTTGTGCTAAGTTCATTAAGTTAAGTACTTTACAAAGTGTTTCCATAGCCATCATATTATTTGATGATAAAGGAACATGAATGAAGGCAGCTAGAGAAGAGTGACATGTGGCCTGTTTACTCTCATTTGGGGAATAAAGTTTTAGGGAGTCAATATTTGTTCACTTGTTGGGTTAAACTGAAAAGTAGGGGAAATAAATGAACTTTTATTTTTTATTATCTACTTTCTCCTTTGTCCTAAAGCTTGAGAATCAGCTGGTGGGGAACCCAACATGATGAAAAAAAATAGAATATTGTAGAGTTAAAAAAATGCTAATGCTCAGTAATTATATCATATTACATGGCCATTGAAATTGTATAGAATTTTGTAGATCCTCAAAAAAATACTAGCAAGTCAAATTAAATATACATTAATAGGATCATACATCATATTCCAGTGGTGTTTATTCCTGTGTTGCAAAGATGGTTCAACATACACAAATCAATAAATTAACAGAATAAAGGATAAAAGCCACATGAACACTCAACAGATACAGAAAAAGCATGTGACAAAATTCAACATCTTTTCTAATAAAAACTCTCAACAAGTTAGATATGGAAGAGATGTACCATGACATAATAAAGGTCATAAACAAAGATGACAAGTCCACTCAAGGTAAAGGCTGAAAGCTTTTTCTCTAATATAAAAACCAAGATCAGGACGCCTACTCTTACCACTTCTGTTCATACTAGTACTAGAAGTTCTGGCCAGAGCAATTAGACAAGAAAAAGAAACAAAAGGCATTCAAATAAGAAATGAAGAAACAAAATTGTTCCTGCTTGCAGATGACATGATCTTATACATAAGAAATCCTGAAGATCCCACCAAAAAGAACTAATAAACAAACTCGGTAGTGTTGCAGGATTAAAAAATCAACATGCAAAAATCAAACATATTAATTTATTTAGAGTCAGGGTCTCACTCTGTCACCCAGGCTTGAGTACAGTGGCATGATTACGATGATTGCAGCTCACAGCAGCCTCAACCTCCTGGACTCAGGCAATTCTTCCACCTCAGCATCCTGAGTAGCTGGTACTACTGGCATACACCAGCACGCCCAGCTAATTGTTTGATTTTATTAAAAAATAGAAATGAGGTTTCCCTGTTACCCAGACTGGTCTTGAACTCTTGGGCTCAAGCAATCCACCCACCTTGGCCTCCTAAAGTTTTGGGATTACAGGTGTGAACCACTATGCCTGGCAAAAATCAATTGTATTTCTGTATACTAGCAACAGACTATCTGAAAGAGAAACTAAGTAATCCCATTTATAATAGCACCAAAACCATTACAGTACCTAGCAAGAAATTTGGCAAAGGAGATAAAAAATCTGTGTACTAAAAACGACAAGGCATTGATGAAAGAAATGGAAAAAAACAGAAATAAATGGAAAGATATCCTGTGTTCTTAAATTGGAAGAATTAGTATTGTTAGAATGACCATACTACTCAAAGCATTCTACAGATCAATGCAATCCCTATTACAATTCAAATGGCATTTTTCACAGACATAGGAAAAAAGCTACTAAAATTTGTATAAAACCAAAAAAGACCCTACATATTCAAAGCAACTTTGAAAAAGAAGAACAAAGCTGTAGGCACCTCACTTTCTGATTTTAAACTGTATTATAAAGCTATAGTGATAAAAGCAGCATGGTACTGTCATAAAATCATACTCATGGGCTAATGGAAGAAAACAGAGATCCCAGAAATAAACCCACATATATTTGATTGACTAATCTTTGACAAGGGTTCCAAGAAAACATAGTAGGAAAAGGTTAATTTTTCTTTTTTTCTTTTTTTTCTTGAGTTGGAGTCTCACTCTGTTGCCCAGACTGGAGTGCAGTGGCTGCTCCTGGCCACCACAGCCTCGACCTGCTGGGCTCCGGCGATCCTTCTGCCTCAGCCTTCCAAGTAGCTGGAATTACAGGTTCGCGCTACCACGCCCGGCTAATTTTTTTATTTATTGTAGAGATGAGGTCTCACCAAGTTGCCCAGGTGGGTTTCAAACCTGCAGTCTCAGGCAATCCACTCACCTCAGTCTCCCAAGGTGTGGGATTACAGGCTGAGCCACTGAGCCTGGCTAATTTTTCAATCAGTGGTAATGGGACAATTGGATATCTACATGCAGAATAATTAAATTAGACTTTATACCATGTGCAAAAATCAACTCAAGCTGGGTTAGATACTTAAACATAAGACCTGAAACTGTAAAACTACTAGAAGAAAACATAGAGGAAGAGCTCCATGACATTAGTCTGTGCAATGATTTTTTTGGGTGTGACTATAAGCACAGGCAACTAAAGGAAAAATAGACAAATGGGACTACATCAAACTAAAAAGCTACTGCACAGCCAAGAAAACAATCAACAGAGTGAAGAGAGAACACATGGAATGGGAGAAATTATTTGTAAAACATATATCCTATAAGGGGTTAATACCTAAAATATTTAAGGAACTCAAATAACTCAATATTAAGAAAACAAATGACCCAATTTAAAAATTGAGTAAAAACAGACACATAGACCACAAAGGACCTGAATAGACGTTTCTGAAAAGAAAACATGCAAATAACCAACAGGCATATGAAAAAATGCTCAATATCATTAATCAGGAAAATGAAAATTAAAATCACAGTGAGATATCACTCACACCTGTTAAGATGGCTATTACAAAGAGACCAGGCTGGGTGTGATGGCTCAACTCTGTAATCCCAGCATATTGGGAGACCAAGGTGAGAGGATTGCCGGAGCTCAGGGGTTTGAGACCACCCTGGGCAACTTGGTGAGACCTTGTCTCTATAATAAATAAAAAAATAAGTCAGACATGGTAGCATGCTCCTGTAGTTCCAGTTACTCAGAAGGCTGAGGTGGAAGGGTCACCTGAACCCAGCAGGTCGAGGCTGTGGTGGCTGTGAGTATGCCACTGCATTTCAACCTGGGTAACAGAGTGAGACTCTGACTCAAAAAACAAAACAAAACAAGCCCAAATGAGGTTGGTGAAGACATGGAGAAAAGGGAACACTTGTACACTTTTTTGGTGGAGATGTAAATTGGTATAGCCATTATGGATAACAGGATGGAAGTTTCTAAAAAAATTAAAAATAGAACGACCATATGAGTTAGCAATCTTACTTCTGGGTAAGATTTTAATTTTTTTGCACCAAAATAAACACACAATAACTTGTTGTAAAATGTTTGAAAAGTACCTAGCTTGAGGCACTAAGAAGGATAAGACATCAGTTTGAAAAGAACCCCTATCAGAGACTTGGTGAGACCTTGTCTCTACAATAAATAAAAAAATAAGTCAGACATGGTGCCATGCTCCTGTAGTTCCAGTTACTCAGAAGGCTGAGGTGGAAGGGTCATCTGAACCCCAGCAGGTCGAGGCTGCTGCTAAAATTAAAGCAAGAACAAGCATAAAATTTATAGTAAAGCTTGGGTGGAAGAATGGTGAAATCATTGATGCTTTACAAAAGTGTATAGGGACAATGTTTCAAAGAAATCAGCAGCTTACAAATGGATAGCTCGTTTTAAGAAGGGGCAAGATGATGTTGAAACCCCCCAGTAGCAGATCATCCACATCAATTTATGAGGAAAACCATAATTTTGTTTCTGCCCTAATTAAAGAGGACTGATGATTAACAGCAGAAACAATAGCCAACACTATAGACATCTCAACTGGTTTAGCTTACACAATTCTGACTAAAAAATTAAAGTTAAGCAAACATTTCACTTGATGGGTGCCAAAGGTATTGTGCACAGGTCAGCTGCAGACAAGAACAGAGCTTTCAATGGAAATTTAAGTAAACAAGTGGAATGAAAATCCTGAGGCACTACTTGGAAGAATTGCAACAGGAGATGAAACATGGCTTTACCAGTATGATCCTGAAGACAAAGCACAATCAAAGTAATGGCTACCAAGAGGTGGAAGTGGTCCAGTTAAAGCATATGCAGATCAGTAAAGAGCAAAGTTCGTGGCAATAGATTTTGGGAATGCTCAAAGCATTTTGCTTGCTGACTTTCTGGAGGGCCAAAGAATGATAATATCTACTTATGACAATGTTTTCAGAAAATTAGCCAAAGTTGTAGCAGAAAAACATCCAAGAAAGCTTCTCCAGAAAGTCCTTCTCCACCATGGCAATATTTCTACTCATTCCTCTCTTCAAACAAGGTCAATTTGTTGGGAAATTTCTAGGCATTCACCTTAGAGTTCTGATTTAGCTCCTTCTGACTTCTTTTTGTTTTGTAATCTTAAAAAATATTTAGAGGATACTCATTTATCTTCAGTTAATAATGTAAAAAAGACTAGTTATGGTTAAATTAAAGTCCTGGGACTCTCAGTTCTTTAGAGATGGACTAAATGGCTGATATCATCACTCACAAAAATATCTTGACTTTAACTTTGATGGCAGTTATGCTGAGAAATATACGTGTGTGTGTGTGTGTGTGTGTGTGTGTGTGTGTGTGTGTGTTACATTCAGGAGAGTACATATGCATGCTTTTACATGGATATATCGTGTAGTGGTGGGGATTGGATCTCAGGTGGCCCACTCCCTAGACAGTGAACATTGTACCCCATAGGTAATTTCTGAACTCTAATTCCCTCCCCCACTCCCCGCTTATTGATGTCCTCAGTGTCTATTACTCTCATTTTGGGGGCATTTAGTTCCCACATATGAGTGAGAATATGTGGTGTTTGGTTTTCTGTTTCTGAGTCAGTTCACGCAGGATGATGATCTCCAGCTCCATCCATGTTTCTGAAAAGGACATGATTTCATTTCATTCTTTTTATGACTGTGTAATATTCCATGGTGTATATTGCCAGGGACCAGCTCCAGTCAGGTTCAGGGTACCCCAAAGGTGGAGACGGCGTCAGCGATTGGGGGGAAGAAGAGAGAAAGAGAGAAAGAAAGAGACTGGACTCCAGGTCTAGTGCAGAAGTGATGTGTGTTATTGGGAATTACAACGGGTCTTTTATACACAAAGTCAGATGTGAGAGGGAGTCCCCCACCCACCAGAAACCTTAATCCATGAAAACTTAATCAATGATTGCCTTTAAACACTTTTCATATGATAATCTTAAAATCCCATAACAAAGGATGACCTAATCTGTGACTGACATATTCTATAAACCTTTTTCATCCTAAACTGATTGATTTATGCCAAGTTAAACAATTCTATGGAAGCTTAAGTATTTACTTTACAAACAAAAGTGGCCCATCCCAGAATGTTTGGAATGTGGCCCAGTCCAAAGTTCACAGTGGGCTACCTGCAAGTAACCCAGCCGCATTCTTTCAACAAAATGGCTGTCTTGTAAAACTATATTCTACAATTTATACCTTCAATAAATCCTAAGATCATGACCCAGAAGCCTGTGACCAATACTAAGGCTCTTAGATGTGACACGAGTTTGAATTATAAGTTGTGTGAAAGCCAAAACTGCAGTTTGAGGATGGGAATGGGAGCAATGAGCTTCTAAAATTAGCTTGTGTTCGTCCCAGTCTCAGAGTTTTTATGTTTTGAGCTCACAGGAGCTTAATCTGGTTAGTGCTGAGTAGAAAGGGGGAGGAAATGGGGTCAATAGCTCCCAAACGCATCCTAGTGGTCTCGGGGTCAACGGCCCTTCCTGATCCCTAACGCTCAGTGGGCCTCCGTGGCCAGCTCCCAACAGTATGTATGCCACATTTTCTTTATCCAGTCAGTTGTTGGTGAGCACTTAGCTTACTTTAAATATATATATTTTTATTTGTCAATTATAATTCAATAGAACTGAAAACACAAACAAAACAAAATTTAAAAAAGGCTTGCACCTCAGCCCTGCCACCTACTTACCATGTGACCTGTATAAATTGCGTCCCTATTTTGGGCCTTGATTCTTGATCTGTAGAAAATATGATGGTACTTAAAAAAATATTGTGTAGATTAAGATTCAGTGATATGGGAGAACACTCATTGTCTTTTAAGTGAAAATCATTATAAGAATGTGTATACCATATGACTCCAATTTTATAAAGCAATGTGTGTGTGTGTGTGTGTGTGTGTGTGTGTGTGTGTGTGTGTGTGTATACATGGAGAAAAGACTGGAAAAATCTACATGAAAATGTCAACAGTGATTATAATTCAGGCTTTTGAATTGCAGTTAATTTTTTAAAAAACTATATAAAATAAGGAGTTGGGAGACAGTTGATGAATTCTAAAGAGATGAAGATATTTCAGGAATGGACCCCAAACACCAGTATCTTACACAGTTGGTAGGTTTGGGAGCTGTAGTATAGCTTAGGTCATCTGAGTAGAGTGATCTTTCCTCTATGCCATGCAATAATGAAGGGTAAAAGTTGAACAATAGGGGACAAAAATGGTAGGTAATGTGAAAAAAAGAAATAGTGTCTAAATAGTTAAAAAATATTGTTTATATTTATTTGTTCAACCAATAATTGCACTCCTACTATGTGCCTAATACTGGACTGGATGCTGGAGTGGTTAGTAAGGAAATAAAAGACATACTTAATAATTCATAGGCCAGTTAGGAAAGCAAAACATGGGCATGCTGTAAATTAGTCCCTTAGCTTACTCCTCTATCTTATGAGGACTTATTCGATGTCTGTCTTCCCATGCAGATTGTAATTTCAATGAGGATGGGATATATGTGTATCTCATTTTTCTTGGTATCTCTGGAACCTGGCTCTGATGTAGGAAGATAATAAGGAGTTGAATGAACAGGTAATGATGTGAAAGTTTAGGAAAGAGAACAATGCAGATTGAAGTGGATGGAGGAGGCCTGAGGGAGAAATGAAACTTGGACCAGATCTGAAAGATGGTAGATGTGATAGAAAGGAAAGATTTTGGGATGAGAAGAAACTACTTTCTAAGGCCAAGAAGAATGAAGAATCCAAATGAGTGAGCTTTGAATTCTGGGTAATTAAGAGAGAAAACATGGTTATAAGAGACTAGCCAAAGTTTGTAAGTGACTAATTTCTTTAGGAAAGCTTATTGTATGAATCATATTATTTGAAGAGTGTGATAAGATTTTAAATGAATATATAGTCAATGCTTTTTAAGGTTCCAAGAGCATTCAAAAGTATCAAATGTTCATTATTCTTTTTAAGCTGTCAATAATAAAGACTAAATATACTTTATAATTAATAATAATGTTTTCTAATTGCCAGATATTGTCATGAGCAATTTAATATATTAACTCGTTTTATCCCCTCAATAATCCTATTGTTATTCTCATTTTACATTTGAGGAAACTGAAACACAAAAATATTTGAATAACTTGCCTGTGGTTAAGCAGCTAGTAAGAAACTGACCTGGGATTTGAATTTGGCCAGAACCTGCACGTCTAACTGCTGAATTATGCCTCTCTGTTTATATTGTGCTTAAATGACCAATGGGTAGCAGCGAAAGCTGTGATCACTAATTTTAATTTAAATCATGTATGTGAATTTGAAAAGGCAAAAAAGACAGCCAAGACAATTGAGAAGTGGATAAATATATTAAGATGAGATGGTATATAAAATGATGGTAGAAGTTTTTATGTGAAGTAACATGTGTTCATCCTTGCATTTTGCTTAGAGCAGAACTAATAGAAATATAATGCAAACCGCATATGTAATTTAAAGTTTTTTAGTTGCCACATTAAAAAAGAAACAGGTAAAATAATTTTGATAATATATTTCATTTAACTAAATATATCCATAATGTTATCATGATAACATGCAATCAATATACAGTTTTTAAATTTGTTATTTTATATTCTTTTCTTAATACTAAATCTCCAAAATCTGATGTGTATTTTATGCTTTAAGTTCATTTCAATTCAGACTGGCCACATTCCACATGCTCAATATCCACATGCAGCTGGTGGCTGTCATATGGACAGTGTGGGCTCAGCAGACTGTGTCTTAGGAGTGACCCTATTTTTTATGTTTCCAAGCATTTTTCTGAGTCTCTTTTCCTTTCTTTGCATGTATATCACACACTGCCATTTAGTGTGTCTAAAAAGATTTGATGGGCCTATTCCAATGCTTTGTGAAGTCTGTTGTGTTAATAGCAGGGCCCAGGAATTCTGGGCTTCCTGCTGGTTTTGAAATTGTATAAATTTTGATTCTTCTATACAGTGCATCTGATCTTGTTTTTTTTATGGATCACTTTTTTAGGGTGTACATAGATGAATCACCGAGTACTCTTTATTTTGTTTCAGAGTCCCTGTCTTCTTTCTTGCAACGGGAGCCCATTTGGGCTAATGAACTGAATTCACTGGTCACTTTCTTTTCTTCCACAAAACACCCTAAAATCTATTCTACTCTCAAAGGAATTTCAGCAGTATCCATGTCTTTTTTGATAGGTTCTTGGGGTCTAGGTAATTAACCTCTTTTCACTAAGCCTGAGGGATTCTTATGTGTGGAGCAATTATTTGCTCCAAAGCTGTCACACTTCTGTGGTGTCTATTTGCTATAAGCTAGATTGAAGTACATGTTAGCGACTTAAAACTGAAATGAGAGCAATGGCATGCATGTATGATAGAAACTGATTACTGAAATAAAGTCTGGAAATCCATGAACATTGTATTTATGTTCTATAATTGTATTAGGCACTAACTCAACATGAAATGCAGATTTATTCTAAATATATCTATTTAATATATATTATTTAAATATATTTATACGTATGTACATAAGACTATATATAAAGAAAGTATACTTAAAGAAAATGTAATAATTATATCTCTTCATTTGAACTTTTGGAAGTTTTTGGTTTTGAGTGCTTGAGGTGATCAACCAGGTTAAATAAATAACTTACTGAGAGGCTAAGCAAATGTTGAAATAATGT
This sequence comes from Carlito syrichta, assembly GCF_000164805.1. Classification (NCBI taxonomy): domain Eukaryota; kingdom Metazoa; phylum Chordata; class Mammalia; order Primates; family Tarsiidae; genus Carlito; species Carlito syrichta. The sequence goes on along the minus strand of NW_007250925.1, from coordinate 106,672 downwards.
TATTTGTAAAATTAATAAGACTTTTCTGACTTAACAGTTTATTTTGTTTCAGTGACTAACATTGACTTGGGAAGAAATTTTAGGAACGTCTTGGTGAGTGAGACAAGATGCAGCATTGCTTGTCTATTAACTACTATAATAACAAAATAGATTGTGATGCTAAGGGAGTTAAAAATGTATGATTCTCATACTATGTGACCATGGGTAGCCAAAAACAGTTTTTGGGATATCCTAACCCTCCTTCACTGAGTTTGCACAGAATTTCGGGGTTAATCTTGCTACCCACTGGATGTCACTGTTGCTGCACTAAAAATGTCAAGTATTCAAGCATTTTTTTAGTCCCCCAAGAGGCACATAAGGAAACTTCAATTAGGAATATCAGTGATAATGCTGTGAGATGAAATAGAGAAGACCAATAGCTAGGTTTTGGGGTTGATAATTAAAATGTTAGTCTGTATCATTCTTGATTTTACAGTGACAGTCAATGAAACACTTTCACGTTGAGACTAGAGACTTTTGTGGAGTGACCCAGAGCTGTCTTTGATATCACAGTGATGTTTTCATCATTTTGAAGCAGGGCAGATGTTTTTACATCTGTTCCTTCTTGTCCCAACGAGGGTTGAAAGGAGTCTTGCTTGATTGAGTCCCCTTAGATAAGGAATATGGAAATTATATTTTTTAACCTTGGTGTGACTGGACTGTTAAGTAACAAGTAGAATAAAACATCTTTCTTTTGATGGTTTGTTTGTGAAAGTTTTCAACTCCAATGGTATGGAATCCATCTATATTAAAACTGTCAAATCTTCTCAAGAATTGAGAATACAATTTTTGTTATTTCTCATTTGTTTACATCTGGTCAGTTGATATGCTATCACTTTTGGGTATATATTAATCATGCCAAAATATTGAATTCACAAAAGAGTTATGATCCTTAATGTTTACATTCAGTTCTGAAGGAATTTTTAAAAAGTTATATGGAGTTTACATAGGAGAAGATTTGGGTTTAAAATATTAGAATTGGAAATTAATATACTTACCCTTATATCATAAGAAGATCTTGCCTGTCTAGTGTTGACATTATTTAGCTTTATAACACATCCTCTATTAAAGTGATTCAGGGAGAAAATATTTAACTTTCTGCTAAACTGCTTGAGAGCACGTTGATTTTTTTTTATTCATTTAAGAAATCTCCAGTGCTTAGCATGGTGACAATCGTACAGTAGGTATTTAGTAACATTGGTTGGATTGGATTTGACAGCATGCTAAGTGAGACTGTAAAGATGAACTAGTAAGATGGCTCTTGTAGCTTTAGGGAGCTTATGATCTAGGTGAGGAGAAGGCATAATGACAACAAACAGTAAAAAAAATATTGGATGATATGACCTCTCATAAGAGCACTTTAAGATCTACTTCAGGCTGGGCTTGGTGCCTCAGCCTGTAATCCCAGCACTTTGGGAGGCTGAGGTGAGTGGATTGCCTGAACCTGCGGGTTTGAGACCAACCCTGGCAACTTGTTGAGCCCTCATTTCTACAATAAATGAAAAATTAGCTGGGCGTGGTAGCATGCACCTGTAGTTCCGGCTACTTGGAAGGCTGAAGCGGAAGGATCACCGGAGCCCAGCAGATCGACGCTGGGGTGGCTGTGAGTGTGCCACTGCACTCCATCCAGCCTGGGTGACAGAGTGAGACTCCAACTCAAAAAATCTACTTCAATAGTTTGTAGAACTTACCTGCATGTGGGATCACAAGGTGTTATAATTTATCAAGAAACGATATTTTGAGAGGTAACCTTGCCCTAAAATTTCAAATTTATCATTTAAAAATATATTTAAAAATTTAAAACATAGTCTTTGTTTATGTGGGCTTATTTTTTTCTCTTCTCTTTTGAAATATGTGGACTTTAAAATGTATTATCTTTACGTGACTATTTGAAATTTCAAGTGGGGAGATGACTCACTTAAGATCTTGATACTCAAAGGAATTCTGCAGACAGCAGCATGGGCATCACTTGGGACTTGCTAGAAATGCAGAATTTCAGGCCCCATTGCAGACCTATTGAATCAGAATCTGCATTCTAACAAGGTCCCTAAGTGGTTCATGTACTCATTAAAGTTTGAGAAACACTGGTTTAGGATATCTGTTATGTTAGCAATAGGACAAGGAAGTGTGGAGCTCTTTACCCAGAAGAAAACAGAGGTTTATTGTCAGAATAGTAAATCCTTACTGTGCTGTTTAATAGACAATGATTAATGAAGGGATACAGTAGAAATGTTATGAGTGAAATTTTTACAAAGCAGTTTGGAAAACGTTCACCAGCACGAGGGAGCCATTCTGAATTGGCAAAGAAATGGAAAAAGTGAACAAGTCCAGGCTGATCCTTGGCCCTCTTCAGCTGCTTAATTTCCATAGGGAGTCTGCTCCATTGATTTTTCCAAGATCAAATGAGCCTTGGTGATTTTTCTTTTTTTCCCTCCCTCAGCTCCGGGGCAACAATAGATAGAATTTTGCTTCATTGCCAGATGCTTCTTTGGGAGAAGAGGTTGCTCACTTTGTATAATAATATTTTACAACTTAACTTGCCTCCTCCCACAGATTACTTCCATAATGAGAAGACCAAGGACCTGTGAATTCTGCAGAACCTTCGCTTAACAAGATGCCTGTGAATGATGATGCACAGATGGGCTGGGATGAGCTTAATTCATTATTACACACACTACAGCTTTGTTTATTATTAATGACACGGCAGACATTTTCCTTAGCTCTGGAACTGAATAAAGCAATAACCCCACCATAAGGGAGACAGGAATTGGAAGATAATAAATATTTATCACCAAATCTCTCACTTTCCTAGCAACCACAAATGGAGGAGGAAATGAGCGTCTAATTTTTTTGAGAGCCAGTGCCAGGAAAACAAAAGCTTTAAAAAAATTTCATTAATCAAGCAGATTGATTGCCGTGGGTTCTAGAAATCTCAATACGGTTTTTTAATAGAGGGAGATGCAATGATTGAGTACAGTTGAGACACTATTTGAGACCTGCAATCTTGGCCAGATGCCACTTACAAAAATGACTATCGTCTATCAGGAGTATTAAATATATAATCTGGTGGTTCTGTTCACAGACCAGTATTATTTTGCTTATTTTCTTGGGCTAAATACACACTACAGCAACAAAGCCATAAAACTGCATTGCCTCACACAGGAAGTTGAATTTATCTCAGGGAATTTACTAATACATTAGAATTATGTTTTAAAGATTATGTGTAAATAGAGATGTGTTATACACACCTTTTTGGATGATTTCTAGTATAGGATGGTGCTGTTGAAGGAGTCCAAGGTCTTCAAACTATTTCAGAAGAAAGGCTCAGCTTCTCCAGGGTCAGGAGCCAATATCCTCAATTTGTGCATTTCCTTGCTATTGACTAATGATAAAGAGGAAAAGACAGAACTAATAGGGCTTATAGTTCTATCCCTGTAACTGATAATCAGTGTGTCTTTGAACAACTTGTTCTGCTGCTCTGGGCTTCAGTTTCCTCATTTGAGAAATGATGAAGTGGAAATGGGTCTCTCTGAGACCCCATCTTATATTAGATTTCTGACTTTACAATTCTATTTCCAACCTTGGTTTTCTTATCTATCCCTATCCTTGGATACCCATATAATTTCAACATCAAAACAGTCACAAATTTATTTTTTATTTTTAATTTCATTTGTCTCTGTCTTTTTCTTTGTTTAGCTAAGCTATATTTTATCTTTATTTGATATTATTTGATATTCATGGCAGACCAAGAAATAACCATGATTGGCATCTGTCTTAATGGATACACAATAACTTTAATTAGAGCAAGTAACACAACTGCTCCTGGTATACCACTGAATTTTCTTTGTGGCCGTGTTTGTTCGGTGGTGTTTGTACATGGCTCATCCTTTGGGGCTACGTTCTCACTGAATGAGGAAGTCCGAGGAAAGAATTCTATAACTTCCTCCACAAAGGAGGGAAGACAAAAGGGATGACTGATGAAGGTGAGACAGAAACAAAATCTATCATTTAACCATCTCTTGTTTGGTATTAATGGCTTAATGTCTTTCTTAGGGAAGGTCTACTAATTTCTTAGGGAATATTTGTCCCAGTGCACCAAAGACACAGGTATATACTGCACACATTTTATGTACCAAATTAGTAATTCTCAGTATACTGGATTAAATAATCATTGGGCCAGATTTCATGGGGCGATTGAACTACTCTCAGCACAGCAGATAATGCATTTCCCATTTTCCTAACTTTGTTCCTGACCATTATGATGCTATTTAATGCCTTGGAGATACAATTTACTAAATGGTACACTAGTAGACTGAACAAGTTAATGCACCTCAAAATGTCTACCTTATACCCAGGGAGCAACTAATTGCCCATATTATCACATCCAATATTTTATAGAAATGTCAGTATGGCCATCACTATCAACATTTCACTCTTACAGCTTCTCTTCAACTTTGTTACACTATTAAGATATGACTTCCTCAACCAAAAAAGGGCCTGTTTTTAGAAATAAGGCATACCTCTCCCTATGGGTTGATGTGAATGGAGCCAGATTTCCAATTTTTAAAAATGTACATATTTAAATACCTAGATGGGTCTTGATTTTAGCACCATAAAAGAGTACTAATCAATTATCAATAATGATCACTGGCCCAAAATACACACCTTTAATAGTGCATTTTCACTGATGGTAATTTTAAATGAATTTCTTCTCCAGCATTCATTCAAATACCTGTGCAATTCTGGGCCAGTATTCTGTGCAGCTCTTGCATTTTCAAGATTCATTTTCTAATCAGTGAAATCATTTACCTCTCTCAGATGCTAGGCCAGGAGTAATGGAGCTGAGTGAGTTGTTAGCTACGACAGGCTGTCTTTTCTCTCATCTTTCTGGGAAAAGCAGGGAAAAGAACAGCTTAGCATCATCTTTCCTCACCCAAAGAGGAAACAGACACTAATCAACATTCAATTCCACCCCCAAATTCAACAACTCAATTGTCCACAGTGTCACGGTGCTGTCTGTCACATGGGCTCCTAATCATGAAGTCTTAAAAGAATGGCAAGTATTTTTGGTGTGTCCCAGGTAGGATCTGATGCATTGGCCAGGACCATCAGAAGGGAGAAATGATAATGATGGGCAAAGTGGTGACATCTCTCTTTAAAATTCCCATCATATAGTGTGACTTAGGGCCCTGAAGAATGCCAGGCAGTATGCTGCACTTTTACAATGATAAAATCAATATGTTTGGAAAGATTTGCATTTTCATCAAGGAAAGGAACGTGGCAGATTTAGGTTTCTAGCAAGTTGTCATAAGGAACAGTGTTGTCAGAAATGATTTAAGGAATTGAAAAATCACTGATCCTCTAAAATGTCTTAGGAGAGCAATGTTAGAAAACCAGATGAGATGATAATCTCTATTAATTTATAGTTGTCTAGTATTTTTTGGAGTGCCATATGGAAGCTACATTTTTATGCATTTTTAAGTCATTTGTGCATTGGTGATGTGTATAGATTGAGAAGGGCAAGACCATGAAATTGACAGTGTCTGCCTAACTGTATCTGAGGTAAATTCAATCTTGTCTTGTCACATCTTTCCCATTAAACCTGACTGTTCCCAAATGTCTTTCACCAATCTTTAGTGGTAACCAAGGAAACAGTAAACGGGAACCATCTCTCTAGGGATTGACTCACTAGAATTTCTACTTCTGTTAAGATTTCTCTCTTCTTATCACTTCTTATGGTTAGATTAAAAAGTTTACTTTTAATTTTCATCTTTTGGAATGACCATGAGAGGTCTTAGAGGTTGTTTTATTATTGATTTCACCAAAGTACTCTTTCCATAGGTTGATCAGTATCTGATACGTTGGAAAGTTCAAGCAACTGTTTATTACTGACCCTACATGTTCTTTAAGTTTTGACTTCTCTCTCAAATCTTACTGCTCTTATTTACTTTTTCAGAGTTCTCAGGCAGTTGCCTTGTATACCTAGAATATTTAGGTGTAACTGGGAGAGAGAAACTATAGTAGGCTGATTCCATCTTGGCCAGCACAGGAAGTCCTGATTTGTATTTGAAAAGATCAATCTATTGAGCAAGGTAAGACAGGATGTAGTGAGGTTAATGTGCAGCTCATTGTAGTAGTCTAGTTAGCAGATGGCGATAGTTGGATGAGGAAAGGTAGCAGCAGAACTGAAGAGAAAGGCATAGGTTCAAGAGACATATTGGAGGTAAAGTTAATTGGATTCAGTAATAAATTGTAAAAAGGGAATGAAGGGGAAGTATATGATTTCTGTAATTCTGGTTTGAGAAAATAAATGAATAGTGGTTTCATTTGTTGAGACAGGAAATGCTTGAAGAGGACTGTTTTTAAATGTGTGTTTGTGTGTGGAAGGAGGGGCATGGAAGTTTATGAGTTCAATTTTGAACATGTAGAGTTTGAAGTGCATTTGAGACAGCTTAGCGAAATGTTAAGTAGGCAAGTGTATGTATACACAGCCTTGGGACCTGTAGGAAAGATTTTGACTGGAAATATGAGTTTATAATATCTACATAAAGGTGGCAATAAAAGTCATGATTACATAATGAATGAATAATGATTTTACATTGGGAATAGAAGAGGACCCAAAACCAAGTCTTGAAAAACTCAGACATTTAATGCCTTAGTAAAGGATACACTATGAAAAGGATACTTAGAAGGAATGAACAAAAATATAGGAGGAAAACAAGGAAGGAATATGTTGTAGAAGTCAAGGAAAGATATTGTTAAAAATAATTGACTGAATTACAGTATCAAATAATGAAGACTACAAAATGTCCCTTTGAGTTTGAGTTTAGCAACATGGATGCCATTGGTGACTTTAGAATGAACCATACAGTGAAGTGGAGATGTGGTAACTGTTAGAGCGAATTAAAGCATGACTAGGAGGTGAGCAGATGGAGATCACAAGTATAGATGACTCTTCAGAGACATTTTGCTATGAATCAGGAGATGGAGATAGGCTACTATTTATTTGGAGGACATGAGAGAGAAGAAGTTTTAAAAAATTTTTAAAGTTTTTTTTAGAGATGTGGTCCCTCTATGTTGCCCAGGCTGGTCTCAAACTCCTGGACTCAAGCAATCCTCCTGCCTCAGTGTCCCAAAGTGCTGAGATTACATGCATGAGCCACCATACCCAGCCAAAAAGAAGGTTTTTTTTTTTTTTTCAAATGGGAAAAATCTCAGCATGTTTAAAACTTATGGGCATAGTCTATTTGAGAAGGGGTGGGGGTTATGTATGAAAGAAGGAATCATTAACGAGTTTCCCAGGTAGGACCAGAGGTAAATGAGATCCAATGCGTCAAGGGATTGACCTTACACGGGCAACAAACCTCAACCCTATTGTAGAAGGTCAGGTAGGGAAAGCAGTCAGGAGGGACACAGATATATATGTTTGGTGGCCGAAAGAGGAGGGAGTTCTCATTTGGTGCCTCCTATTTTATCTATACGACATTAGGTGGAGTTGTGTTCTGAGAGTTAAGAGGAGTGGGCAATGGGTGTTAGACTAGGGGACCCTTTGAAGTTTGAGGAAACATGCTATAGAGAGTAGAATATGAACTATTCAAGGAATTATATTAACCCATGGCTTTTTAAAATTTCATGCTTCAGACATTTTGAACCTTTTAATTACTGCAACCTACTATGCACACCTTCTTCTCTGAGCTTTCACCTATGATATTACCTCTGCTTAGAATGCTCCTGTTGCCACTTTCATCTTAGGACTCCCACTCATTCTTCAGGTCTCAATTTAGATAACACATCCTTTAAAAAGCTTCTTCTATGGTGAACCAGAAGAAGTTAGGTGCCCTAAGGATGTGCTTCCATGGCCATCCTTAGTTTCTTTACCATAGTCTATGTTGTTGTGGTTACTTGTCTTACTGGCCATCTCCCTACTGAAAGGTAAGCTCTGTGAAATCAGGAACCACATGGCTAGGGATGACAACAACATGATTAGCCTTAACCTATAGCACAGGGCCTGCTACATGGTAGGCATTTAAGATACAGTTGCTGAATGGATGCAGTGAACTCACTGTAACAAGAGTATTGGTCACATGACTAGATGGAGGGTGGCACTCTTAACAGTGGTCTGTTTGGATGAAAGGTGTAGTTGCTAAGAAGTGCTATTCCATTAACTCAGACACTGGCTACTTTGCAGCTGAGGCATGAAGGAAAACATGAGAGAGATGTACAACTTAATTTTTCTCTACAGGCAGTTAGTGCAGGGTGCGGGGGCAGGGGGAGCGCTGACCCATGCATTTCCCAGCTGCTCTAATAACCTGAAAGGAGGGCACTGTGGGTGCTGGAGGGAGGAGGCACTGGCGGAAAGGAACACTGCCCTTCTGAATGAGGCTCTAATTTGCATGGGGTCAAATGTGGTTGTGGGTCTTGGTAGCTGATTTCAACTCTGTTATTTAATGTTGCTCATTATTTCAGCAACCTGAGAATAACAACTGGACTGTGTGGGATGAAAGCAACTTTTCAATGCAGGCAAACAGATCACGGCATTTCTCTTGGAGAACTATCACTTGTTAGTTTGCAAAAATAAATCCCCTTTTTTGTCCTCGTTCTTAAAAAATGCCAAGTTGCAAGATGTGCGTGCGCATGTGTGCGTAAGATGAGGCAAGGACAAATTTAAACTAGAGGAAATGCTTTACAGCTAGGCTGCCTCCTTCTCCCTCAAAGACTGATAGACTACAAATGCCATTTAGGCGTTGGATTTACAGTTCCTTTCGTTTGTGCCCTGAAAACTCACTTATCTTCAGGGGATACTAGTTCATGGAGAAAACAAGTTAGTACTGAGAAGTTCAATTACTCTCCTAAAATATCAATAGCTTAGCGGTAAGAAATCCAAGACAACAGGCGCCTTTCTATATTGGATATATTCTCAAGACATCTATGAAGACTTACTATGAACAGCAAGAAAGTAATAGCTATAAACGTTACTCAGTGGGAAGGTTTGGGGATGGAGGTCCTTCTTCCCAGTCTCTAGTTTGAGACTATGACTGGTGCTCCATCACTTCACAGCACGGGCTTCTCTGCCAGTATTCTCCTTTCCTTTTGTTTTAATTATGACTGTTATTTTTCATGTTGGTCGGATCTTTTTCCAGGTCTTTGATATAGGATTTCTGTTTTGTCTTGTTTCTGGAGTAACTTGTCTTCATTTGGAAGACCCAGCTTTGTGCTTCCTGAAGAACACCTGCTAAGTCAGGGATTTTAGTGTTTCCTGATCTGCTTTAGTCCTCCTCAGCAGCACAGTAATGTAATCAGCTGAAAAATTCTCCCAGGAGGCGGCATTGTTGTTAGGGTTTCTATTTCAGTCTAAGCCATTTAATAAAGTACTTTGGGGGCAGAAGTTGATTACTGAAATACTTTCTTTGAAGGCATCTGCCTTCTCTAAGTCACAGCTCCTCAGTGAGTTTAGAGTATGGTGAGAACTTGAGTCTTGGGGGTCACTTGCTTCACAGGAGGGCAGAGTATCTGAAAAAGAGCTTAGCTTTGGAGAAGCCCTTACTTTGACTTTGAAAATACATGGGTCATTGGGTCATTCTCCATGACTAAAAGATAATATAAGAAAGGATGCTGTTTCCATTCATCCACTTCATATTTGAAACCAGAAAACAAAGAAAGCTGTCACAAGCCATACATGTATCTGATATGCAGTTACACAAAACTCTTATCTTTGAAATAAATTTTTGACTCCAAAGGGCAGTTCTACATAACAAGTCTTCATTTATAACCTGTACATAAAGAGGAGGTGGTATGTCATTGTGGTTGAGAAGGAGATTTTGGAGTTAGAGGCCCTAGGTTCTAGCTATTTGGACTTGGGTAAGCATTTGGTCCTCTTAAGCTTATGCATTCTCATCTTTAAAATGGAAAAAATAATAGTATTCAACTCATGGGGTTGTTTTAAGGATCAAATGAGATCATGCATTTAAAATTCAAGATCATGTACATTGCCTGACAATACGTGCTTGGTAGTCGTTCATGTGATTTAGCAGAAATGTTTGCTATCTATTCCAACCATCTTCCAAGGAAAGTAGACCTGGTTATATAAAGGGATCTTTATTCTGCTGTATACCCTGATAGTTAGGGTAAGCAAGTCTGGGATTATAGATGAGGAAAAATGAACTCCTCTTCCACACCTTCCCTCTATCCTCCTACTTTGTTTTTATAGAACTTTTTATGGTAGTAAAAGTAGTTTTACGGTAGTATTGGGAGTTGAATGGTGCCCACTCCAAAAGATGTGTTGAAATCTGTGTCAGTTTGCTAAGGTTGCCATAATAAATACCACAGACTGAGTGACTTAAACACTCAGAAATTTATTTTCTCACAGTTCTGGAGACTGGGAAGGTCAAACTCAAGGTGTTGTCAGGGCTGGTTGCTTCTGAACCTCTACCCATGGCTTATAGATAACCATCTTCTTCCTGTGTCTGTGTGTCCTAATCTCCTCTTCTTATAAGAACACCAGTCATATTGCATTAGAAACCACCCCCAATGGCCTCTTTTAACCTTAATTACCTCTTTAAAAGTCCTATCTTCAAATACAGTCATATTCTCAGGTACTAGAAGTTAGACTTTCGACATATGAATTTGGCCCATAACCAAGTTCTAATCTCTGGTACCTCCAAGTTTGATCTTATTTGGAAATAGAGATTTTTGCAGATGTAATCAAGGTAATATAAGGTCATATTGGATTAGAATGGGCCCTAAATCCAATGACTGGTGTCCTTTTAAGAAGGGAGTGTGATAGAAGAGACATATAGGGAAGAAGACCTTGTGGAGGTGGAGGCAGAGAATGTAGTTATGCTACCACCAGTCAAGGAACATCAAAGAAGTTTCTGGCCATCACCATAAACTAGAAGAAGCAAGGAAAGATTCTTTCTTAGAGCCTTCAGAGAGAAAATGGCCCTGCTTGACATCTTGAATTTGGATTTTCAGCCTTCAGAACTGTGTGAGAATAAATTTCTGTTGTTTTAAGCCATCGTTTGTGATAATTTGTTTCAGCACCTTCGGTAATTAATACACTACTTGACATTATGTATTTGTTAATTATCTTCTGTATCCTCCTCTAGAATATAAGATTTATGAAGGCAGTGATTTTCTTGTCTTGGTCACTGTTGTATTGGCAGCCTAACGGATATTTACTAAATAAATGAATGAATGGGAACAATCTTGAAGGGAGGAGGTGAGGAGCAAAGATGGGAGAAGGAAAAAGGAGAGAAAGACTGAAATGGCAAATGATCATGAGTCTCCAATATACTAATCTACTACTGAGTAGACTTCTGGTGGGAGCTAGTGAAGAGGCTGAGTACTGTGTCCAGTTTGATGTGGCAAGAAATAGAGACAAAATATGGAAATTGGGTTCAGAGGAGCCCTGGAAACATAAACCCCTACTAAGCAGAAATGGAGTGTATCGCATTGAACTTTCATGGATGATAGAAGCAGTAGGGTCCAAGCTGCCAATATACCCACATCCTCAAGGAACAAGGTGCCCAACTGACATTTGGTCATTTGGGTTATATTTAAGGCATTTAGTCTTCTGGATTCATCCTCCATGTCTCCTACATGTTTTCACGATATTTATCTCTTTATACTTTTCTTTTGCGTTTAGGGAAAACTTCTCATTCCCTAGTTTAGTTTTCTGCAGCAGCACACCTGGCTCAAGTATATTGTTTCACCTGACCTTATGCTGTGCCATTTCTGGAGGTGAAATGTCATTTCACATTTTATTAGAAATCCACATGACAGATTTTATATTGTTCTTCCCCCCCCCCTTTTTTTTAAAAGAACTCTCTTAAAACTTTTTTTTTTTGGTTTAGAATCCTCAGAGGGTCTCTATATTTTTAACTCTCTTTCCCACCAACCCCCCACTTCTTTATTTCCATCCAGTAAGTTTCCTCTATTTATTTTTCCTGATGTCTATGTTTCACTATTATTGAGATTGATGTGTCAGAGACAGAATGGGAAAAATTATATTTTCTACCGCATTACTTTGATAAATAGGGGTTTCATTTGACTGAAAGAATAGACAGGGTATTTTATGAAGGAGACACATGGAGCAGGACAATAAACTTCTGGGTCAAGTATTTTGTCTTCCATGTTTATTGTAGCAAATGGTGAGTCTTGCACCAATTCTTCTAAGGTTATGGTTGTCCTTGTGAACAGCCTGCTTAGGCATTCATTGCCTAAGTCCCTTTATTCCACCCAGCTGAGGCTGGCAGTGTGTCTACTGGGCTTGCTTTGCCCCATATATCCCATATATAAGTACTTGTAAACTTTCAGAAATGTTTGAGTTTTCTCCTTCCCATGTGGCCCATAGCTTATATGTTCCCATCTAAAACTGCTCTGAGCTTGGGAGCTTCTATGGAATTCCATCTGTTATTTTCCATGTGCTGGTAAATTCTTTTCTTAATCTGGTCTCATCTATACAACATGCCACCCTTCCATGTTTCCCAGGATTGATATAAATTTCCCCATAATTTCTATTTCTTGGTTGTTATGAAGGGAATTTGGGAGGGAAAGATGTGAACAATGTGGGATCAAGTTGTTGTCTTGAAACAGAATTGAGAGAATGATATGGCAACTGGACATTTTACAGAGAAGGTATGCCTCAGAGGGTGGAAAGAGGCACACATGAGTTGGGGTTAGAAACTTCTGGGTCTTAATTCCAGTTGCTCTCTATCTGGCTATGTGATTTTGGCTATTTGACCTATCAGTGTTAAAGTCTCTTTCTTACAGCTTTGAGAACTTTAAGAATGGAAAGCATTCATATAGGTGGAAAGCAGGAAGAGGACATTTCATGTTGAAAGTAAGAACAAAGGTACAAACACAGAAATGAGGGTGATCTGTAGGAATAAGAAGAAACTGAGATATTACAGATGTTGTAGTTGCCTGTCCCACAGCTTTTCCCTCTTCCTCTTGGTTGGAAGAGCCAAATTTTTTTAGTGCCTACTTTTTTTGGCATAGATTTAGTGGTCCCTCTACACAATGGTTTAGGCATGAGCCAGGTTCAGGCTTGGACATATGATATCATAGCCAGGGAATCGTGAGGGGACATTGGCGGGACTTCTGAGAAAGGTCTCTTCATTGTTGGAAAAGAACAAGAGGCAGAAATGCCTCCTTCTTTTGCACTTGTCATTGTTCTATATGATGCCTTGAGCAGAAGGAGAGTGATCCTGAGAACAGGCCCCCCCTTGCTGAAGATGGGCTGATTGTCTTGGGATGTTAGGAGAGGAAGAAATTTTTGATGTGGAGACACTGAATTAATCAATCATGTAATTTCTGTCTCTCCATACTTCTTCAATTAATAAAGCCAGCAGAATTGTGTTGCTTTTTAAAAAAATTTGCAACCCAAAGCATACAGCATGATATAAAAGAGACAAGTTTATATTTGGCTGAACTGGGAAATAAATGTGGTTTGGTCAGAAGGATGAATGTCATTAAGAGCCACAAAAACCAGATGGAAAAGTTGAGGTTTGGTGGGCTAGATCACAGGGAACTGCAGAAGAGTTTGAACAAACTGATCTTGATGAATGTTGCATTTTAGATAAGATTCACTTGAGAATGATATGATAGCTAAAATTACAGAAAGAAGAGTCTGGGTTTAAGAAAACCAATTAAAAAATTTCGCAGTGATTCAAGTATGAAACAATGGAGACTGGACCAGTCTTGCATCAGAGGAAATCGCTCTGTGCTTTTGATTTAGTTTTTCCTTCTTTTCTCTGTCCCCCTACAAGGTTTGGTGGAGAAGACCTTCCTGTTAATGAGACAGGATGTATATCATTTGGGTAAAGTCCTCAGTATAAATGATATTATTGAGGAACAGGTTGATGTCTTATCAAGAAGAAAAGAGGCAAATGCCCAGAAAGTGAGAAATAGAGGATCAAATAATTATTTCTGAGATGCAAATGACACCGTTCTTGTCTGACCAGTTCTGTTTGCTGGACTCACTGAGGTGGTAAAAACCAAGGGAGAAGAATAAATTAATGCCCCATGATAAATTAATGCCCCATGATGGCAGTTGGGGCATCTAGCTTCATCATAACTGCTTCTTAGCTTGACAAGTCTCACAGGTGGGAAAATCTATTTTGCCATAGGCTTTGGGAATCTCTGTGTATACCTATTTGTGTGACATTCCTTTATGAAGAAGACATATTTCGAATTAATTCCTAGTTTAATATAAAAAACTGTAAAGCAGGGACATATATTCAAGTCCTAGTTAAGCTAATCTGGTATTTGGACATTTGGATTTAAGATAAATTAAAACAGTGTTTCCATTATAAAGATGTTCTCTAACAGTTCACTTTAAATAGTGACTTTTTCTGGTGTACATTAAATATACTTAAAATTTCAGTTGACTTTACTAGTAACATGTCTATTTTGGAAAGTAAACTCCAACTGCAAAGTAAGTTATTTTCATGCTTGGTAAAGACGCATTCTTCTAAATAATGATTACAATGGAGAAATTAGAAGACACACACAGCTTTTATTCAGCAGGGAGTATATCTTGAGACTCAATAAACTTAAGCTAATCTGATTTTTTTTAAAGCACAATTTCTTCTCTATACATAATTGTATCAGGGATTGCGTTTGGCAGAAAATACCAGAAAAGCTGACAAATGGGGTTTAAAAATTAATGGGATTACTTGTCTAATGCTTTAGAAAGTTTGGGAGAAAGCAGCTTGAGGATGCCATCAAGGAATAAAATGTTTTCCCTCTTCTTCCTACACCATCATAAACAATGGCTATTTCACTTTGAGCATCACATAAGATCCAGACAAGAGGAAGAAGGAAGGGAGAAAGAAGTATCAGTTGACTTTTACTTGAGTTTCATTAAAGAAAACTGAGTCATATGGCCACTGCTAGATGTGAGGGAGTCTGAGAAGGTGGGCATTCAGCTGTCCTACTGTTACAGTCAAAGGACACAAGTAACAAAGGGTTAGAATGGGTACTGAGCTGGATGTTAGTTACTTTGAGAAGAAGGAATGCCATGTAAGGACAACTCAGATTTCAGATGGCAGACGGGCTAGGTTTAGACACAGTGGACCTAAAACACATTTATATTATATATCAGTCTAGGGTTGGTTAACAAAACAGTCATTCTAAATAATTCAGGAATAATATAGGGGTTTAATATAGGAATGAGAACTTAGATCGATGTTGAGAAACTGAAAGCAAAGGTCAGGAAAGCTGCAGAGTCTAGTAGGTCAAAAAATGTACCTTAAAGATCTCAACCTGAAGCACCAAAGTGAGTTATCCTCAAGCTTTTTGGGTACCTGGTGTGATCTTCAAAGTCTTTGGGAACCTCCAACCTTTTGTGTCCAGCTCAATGGCAGGCACATAGTTGGGACTCAAAAACAGCTTGTTGGTTTCTTGTTCAATAGATATTGCTTTCATAATAATACTTTAGTTGTTTAAACCCACATATCAGTTTTGCAATCCACATGTCAGTGTCCAGACATACCCAGTATATAGATGAGAGGTCAGTCTAGAAAACAGAAACCACTCAAGGTATTTCAAATAGAAGGGAATGAATATAGGGAATTGGTTACATAGGTGGTGGAAATGCTGAGAAGCCCAATAGGGGATTGTGAGGCAACACAGAAATTAGCGACTTTAGGAAGCCATTATCACTCCTTGGCAACTAGGCAGGAAGGAATTTTCTAGTGGAGCGGGAGCCATGAAGACATAGTTGCTGTCCTGCAGCAGGGGTATGGGTGGGTGGGGAGAAGACTAAGTGTCCTGGCTTTTTCCTTTCTCCTGCTTTCCAATCTTTTGCCTGTGTCTTCCCTTAGCTGAACAGAGCCAGAAGCTGCTGCAGAGGTCAGTCTATAGGGTTCAGTCTCTGTGATACAGAGCAGAGTAGGGCAACTACATGAAAAGGATCTGAGGTAGAATAGAAAATGACCAGTACAGGTGCTGTGGTGTAAGTGTGTGTGTGTGTGTGTGTGTGTGTGTGTGTGTGAGAGAGAGAGAGAGAGAGAGAGAGAGAGAGAGAGATGAGAGATGAGGGTCGGGCGCGGGGGGAGTTCTGCAGAATCCTGGATACCCAAGCTTTAACTTACCATTGCCATATATTGGCAGCTTCATGGCTCAGCTGTCTGGTTCTGCTAACTCCATGCTATTTTCATTTTTCCTTTGTGGCAAGGTAAAACAGTCAGACTCTGATATGATTAATGCTTGGCAGGATTACAGTTGTGCTGAGATTTTTGATCAAGTTTGAGTGCCTTATAAATTAGATGAAAGGTGGGATAATTTGCAGAGATGAGGAGGGATAAGATTTAG
This sequence comes from Carlito syrichta, assembly GCF_000164805.1. Lineage (NCBI taxonomy): Eukaryota > Metazoa > Chordata > Mammalia > Primates > Tarsiidae > Carlito > Carlito syrichta. The sequence goes on along the minus strand of NW_007250925.1, from coordinate 90,316 downwards.
AGATCATGACTATGTCAGTTTCCTTTAAAACATTCCAAGATTGATTTAAAAGTTTAATATTGGTTAGAGAATAGGTCCTTAGTTTAAGAGTTATTTGATTTATTGAAGAGTTTATTATAAACTTTACAATACTGTCCTAAGTTTACTCAGAAATTTAGAACATAGAACACTGTACCTGGGAAAGCTGATATCTGTCGGCATGCAAAAAGCTTTATTCTATTTTCTATCACGTATTTTAACATCTATACCTGGCAAAATGATTTTATTGATTGTCTTCATGCTGGATTATCTAAAGACAGCAATGCCTGATTTACCTGGTGAGCATTCTTAATGCTCAAATTGTCTTTGAGACATGTATGGAATGTGAAATTGGAATGCTGGGTCTTTTGGTAAGTTAATTTAGTTACAACATGTTGCAAGCCTGCACACTGAAATACAGCTTGAAACATATATCTGTACATTTGACAAATTCATAAAAGTGGCCTGTAGTAGTAGTTAATGTCAGTGCTGTATCCAGATCCAAAAACATCTTTTTTTATTTTTCTGAAAGCAAGATTTATTGAGAGGACAGAAAAGCTCCCACAGTGGGAGGGGACCTGAAGAGGTTACCCCACCAAAAAATCTTTTAAACATTTAACTTTCAACTACCATCACCTGTGGCTCATTCTCTGAGGCCTGCCCCCACTTATGTCCCTTACAGGCAGAGAGAGAGATGGAACTGTCTGGGAATTCATGTTCCCCTAGAGTGACTTTTATCTGATGGGAGCTAGAGCTCGAAAGCTCCAGCTCCCTTGTCTTGTCAAGTCAGAGTAGCTCTGAGGACTAACTTAAACCTGAGCTCCCCTGCAGGATCAGGTTGAATCAACACTCTATGAAACTCTGCCTGAGATCACTCTGTTGTTTGGCTTCAGAATTCTGGTTGGTGTCATGACAAATTACTATAAAATTTAGCACCTTAATACAGCAAAAGTTATTATCCCACACAATTTCTAAGGGCCAGGAGTCCAGGAGTGGTTTAATGGTTCTGGTTCAGTGTCTCTCATGAGGTTGTAAGTGAGCTGTCAGTTGGAGCTGTTGTCATCTGAAGCTGGAGAATCTGCTTCTAAGCTCACTCACAGGACTGTTGACTGGAGACCACAATTTCTTGCCATGTGGGCCCTTGCACAGAGATGCTTGAGTGTCTTAAATACATGGCAGTTGGATTCTCCCAGAGCAAGAGAGAGAGAGTGAGCAAGAGTGAGAACCCAAAACAAAAGCCCCTGTGTTGTATAGCCTAGTCTTGAAAGTGATGTATTATTATCTTTACTGAGTTCTACTGATCGCACAGAGACCAACGCTGATGCATTGTGGGAGGGAACTACACAAGGGTGTGAATACTAGGAGGTGGGGACCATTGGGGGGCATCTTGAGGACTGACTCACAGTTCCTCCTCCTTCCTCTTCTCTGCTTCCTCCTCTCCTTTACTCATCTCTCATGTCAAGACTTCCCTAATAAATTACTTACTAATTCTGGTCTTAGGATCTGCTTCTGGGGAGACTGAGCTAAATTAATACTATGTCTTTGTCTAATACAGGGGTCAGTAAACTACAGTTGGGAGGCCAAATCCAGCTTGCAAGCTAAGAATTTTTTTTATATTTTTCAAAGATGGAAAAAATTCAGAGAAGAATAATTTTTCATTATATGTGAAAATTATATGAAATTCACATTTCAGTGTCTGTAAATAAAGTTTTATTGGAGCACATTTATTTATGTACTGTCTATGGCTGCTCTAGCATTACAATAGCAGAGTTGGGCAGTTGCAATAGAAACTGCATCGCCCACAAGGACTAAAATATTTACTCTCTGAACCTTTACAGAAACAGTTTGCTGACCCCTGGTCTAAAGTAAACCAGCATTGCGTGATTTATGTTGTGAACATTTTCCAGGCTTTGGCCCCACTGGCCTGCTTGGTCTGCAGTCCACAAGTCTTTTCAGTGCCCTTGTGTTGCTCTTAACTCTTTCCAGTGTCTTTTTGTCACTCCATGTAGAAATAAAGAGGAATTATTTCAGATTTTGCAGCACCAGTCCTCTGCATGGAAAGGGAGGAGTTGTAACATTCTGAATGAGGCAGAAGAAACAAAGTTCTTGCTTGGTCCTTTGAATTGTGACAGTTGTCAAAAGCCTAAATGACTACTGTGGCTTGATTCTAAAAAGAGGGAATTTTAAAATTGTGCTAAGTAGGAATTTCAAATAACTTGGAGAGCAGCCCTTCAAATATCTTGGATGCTTTATTAACACCTACCATTTCATGTCCTGATATTTGCTTACAAAAGCAAGTAGATTTGATTATTGCTGATCTCAGTGATGATGAGATGAAATCTTGTAACAAAGTTTTCCACTGTAGATCAGGATTCCATAAAGGGGATATATTAGTTAACTGAAAAATGTTTTATAATTTAAATAACATGTTTATTCCTAATCATTCTCTCATTATCTTCACACAGGCTTCTGAGGCAGGTAAGGCACATTCAATTCCTGATTCACTGATGAGAAACAGATGAAATGATAGATTAAAAGTTAGCTAATTATGTAGTGGTGAAGCTGGATCAGGAATCCAGGCCTCTTGACTTTTAATCCAATGTTCTTTCCACTAAACCACTTCACTATTTACTGTGTGCAGGGCATTGTTTGAAGCACAGTGGGAACTTGCAGAGAAATAATACTTACAATAGCACTTACATTTAAATGCCACTTTAAACTCCCCCTCCCACAAACATTTATTTTCTCCACGGAAATTAGTACATATTAGATTACTCTTGTTTATGCTGTCATGTTTAGTAGCTGTCAAGTGAATTTCTATACATTTGAGTTTTACATTATAATCGATATAACACAATTGGTATCTAGAGGAAACGCTTTTTATCTATTAACTCCTTTATTGGGTCCATGTTCCCCAAGAAATAGAGCTAAAGCAAGAAACTATGTAATTTTAGTCTTTGACTAATAACTCTATAAACAGAGGATGTTTTCAACTTTTTTGATTTAAAATGGGGCAACAACTTCTTGGTTTGAAAGTTCATAAGGGTTTTAAAAGGATGAGAAACCGCAGTTTTAGTGATACTGGAAAAAAGTGTTTCATATGAGAGCCTCAGGGTAAAACCTGGCTTCATTTACCTAACTGGCAAATATAGAAAACAATTTACAGACTTTTTTTTAATCAATATTTTTTATTATGATATTGTGGGGTACAGTTAAGGGTTAGGTATACAAATATGCTTCGTTCAGGCACCCTTGTTGATAAGGTATCTTCCCATCCTCAGACAGATATTTACTACCACTAATCCCAACTCCCTTCCCCTCCCCCGCATAGTTTCCCACCACTGTCAGTCATTTTCTTATAGCATTATGTTGAATGTTCAAGGTCCACTTTATGAGTGAGAACATGTGATACTCAGATCTTTGTTTCTGTGAGAGATCACTCAGTATTATAGACTCTAGTTCCATCCAGATTGCTGCAAAATTCATGATTTTGTTCTTTTTTATAGCTGCATAGTATTCCATTGTGTATATGTACCACATTTTTTTTTTAAACCAGTCCTCTTTTGATGGAGAGCATGGTTACTTCCAGGTTCTTGCTATTGTGAACAATGCTGGGATAAACATATGTGTGCAGGTCCCTTTTTCATAGAGTGATTTGAGTTCTTCAGGGTATATTCCCAGTAGGGGGATTGCAGGGTCATATGGGAGGTCAATATTTAGAGCTTTTAGGAATCGCCATACTGTTTCCACAGAGGTTGCACTAGTTTGCACTCCCACCAACAGTGTAGAAGTGTTCCCTTTTTGCCACACCCTCTCCAGCAACTATTATTTTTTAGTTATTGAAAATTGCCATTCTGACTGGAGTTCACACTGGTATCTCAGTGTGGTTTTGATTTGCATCTCCCTGATGATTAGTGAGGTTGAACATTTTTTCATGTGTCTGTTGGCTGCTCGGATTTCTTCCTTTGAGAAGTGTCTGTTCATATCTTTTGCCCATTTTACAATGGGGTTGTTTGTTTTTTCCTTTTTGGCACGTTTGAGTTCCTTGTAGATCCAAGATGTTAAGCCTTTGTCAGACCTGGAGTTGGCAAATATTTTTTCCCAGTCTGTAGGCTGTCTCCCTGCTCTCTTGATGGTTTCTTTGGCTTTGCAGAAGCTTGTTAGTTTAATGAGGTCCCACTTGTCTATCTAATCTCTTATGGCCTGTGGGTTTCGGGTTTTGTTCAGGAATTGGATGCCAGTTCCAATTTCCATGAGGGTATGTCCTTCATTTTCTAAGGTTCTTATGGTTTGAGGTTTTACATTTAGGTCTCTGATCCATTTAGAGTTAATTTTTGTGTATGGGGATAGATAGGGGTCCTGTTTGAGTCTTCTGCATGTGGTCAGCCAGTTTTCCCAGCACCGTTTACTGAATAGGTTCTCCTCTCCCCAGTGGTAGGTGGTGGAGGCTTTGTCGAAGATGAGTTGGTTGAGAAATTGAGGTTTTGCTTCTGGAATCCCATTTCTATTCCATTGGTCTATATGCCTGTTCCTGTACCAATACCAAGCTGTTTTGATGATTGTAGCTTTATAGTAAAGTTTGAAGTCTGGTAATGTGATACCACCTTCTTTGTTTTTTTTTACTGAGGATAGTTCTGGCTATTCTTGGTCGTTTGTGTTTCCATATGAATTCCTGTATTGTTTTTTCTAGGTCTGAGAAGAATGTTGCTGGTAATTTGATGAGTATTGCATTAAATCTGTAGATTGCCTTAGGTAGGATGGACATCGTCACAATGTTGATTCTTTCAATCCATTAGCATGGGATATTTTTTCACTTGTTTGTGTCATCTTTGATTTCTTTGAGCAGTGTTTTGTAGTTTTCATTGTAAAGGTCTTTCACGTTTCTGGTTAGGAAGATGCCAAGATATTTCATTTTTTTTGGTGTGGCTATTGTGAATGGAATTGTGCTTTTAATTTGGGTTTCTGTTTGTTTATTATTGGTGTAAAGAAATGCGATTGTCTTTTGACATTTATTTTATAACCTGAGACTTTGCCAAAGTCCTTTATCAGTGTAAGGAGGTTTTTGACAGATTCTCTTGGGTTTTCAAGGTACATGATCAT
>NW_007250925.1:8807-83626 GCF_000164805.1 Carlito syrichta | reverse complement strand
GTTGTGAGTGTGGTATTAAAGTCCCCAGCTATGATGGTATTGGAGTCGATATCTTTTTTTTGTTTTACCTAGGAGCTGCTTTATGAAAGTTGGTACTCCTATGTTCAGTGCATATATTGTTAGGATGGATATTTCTTGTTGATGGATTGAACCTTTTACCATTATGTAGTGGCCTTCTGTATCTTTTTTTAGTTTTTGATAGTTTAAAGGGTATTTTGTCTCGAGATTAAGATTGTTACTCCTCCTTTCTTTTGTGTTCCATTCACCTGAAAATTTCTTTCCCATCTTCTTACTTTGAGTCTGTGAGTGTCCTTTCTTGTGAGGTGAGTCTCTTGAAGGCAACAGATTATTGCCTGGTGATATTTTATCCATTTTGCCATTCTATGTCTTTTCAGTGGTGTATTTAGTCCATTCACATTCAAACTAATTATTGAAATGTAAGAGTTGATCCCTATCATAATGTTCTTTCAGGTTGTTGTTCTTCCTGTTTGTGTGTTGTCTTTCTTTTGGTTTTAGAGTTGGATCGTGTGTTTTTAATCTTTTGCCTGTACTCTTGTGAAGAACGTTGTTGTTCTTTTTTCCTTTTCTTCTGTGTTCAATACTTTCTTAAGTGTTTCTTGTAGAGGTGGTCTTGTGGCAGCGTAGGTTCTTAGGGATTGGATATCTGGGAAAGATTTCAATTCTCCCTCACTGATGAAGCTTAGCTTGGCTGGGTAGGTTATTCTCCATTGAAATTGTTTATCTTTTAGAACATTGAAGATAGGGCTGCAAGCTCTCCTAGCCTGGAGGGTTTTTGTAGATAAATCTGCTGCTATTCTAATTGGTCTTCCCTGGTACATAGTCTGACCTTTTTCTCTTGCAGCCTTTAGGATTTTTTCTTTTATACCTACTTTGTTTAGGTGAATTATTATGTGTCTGGGAGTATGTCTTCTCATTTGTTGTCTTGCAGGGGTTCTCTGAATCTCTTGTGTTTGAATTTTTCATCCTTGATGAGATGAGGGAAGTTTTCTTGAATGATTTCATGAAATGTTTGTTCCAGTGTGGCCTTATTTCTCTCTCTGCCTCAGGAAGGCCAATTCCTCTTAGGTTCCGTCTCTTGAAGTGATCATTCATCTCTTGAAGGTTTTGTTCTGTCTTTTTGAGCTTCTTTTTTATGCTTTTGACAGTTTGGGTTAGTTCTGTGTTTTGGTCTTTGAGCTCTGAGATTCTTTCTTCTGCTTTCCTTGCTTATTAGTTTGTTTTTTATTTCCATCACAGTATTCTTTACTGCTGTTATTTCTGACATCAGATCCTTCCTATTTTCCTCTTGTCTCTCCTCAAATTTTTAAATTCTCTCTATTAATGTCTTGACGTCTGGGTTTGTTGCATGTGACCAGTCATTCTGGGGGCTCTTCATTGTTTGTGTTCCAGAATCTGTTTTCTCAGTGTCTGATCTCCCAGGGGTCTGTGTGAGACCTATATTCTTCTTTTGTTTTTTCTTCATCTGTGTGGTTTTCATCCCCCTCCCTACTTTTTCCTTTCCTCCTTGTTGCCATCTTCTTTAATTCCGTTATTCGGGGGTAGAGGGATTGCTTTTACTTCTGTTTGTTCAATCTCCTATTCTTCTTTATGTATGCCCTCTTACTTTGTTCAATTCTGAAGTTGCACTCTAGGTTGGGGGTGGTCCTTTTTGCAGTTTTGAGATTTACTTAAGCGGGCGAGCTGTGATTCAAAATCTATCTGCAGGTCCTGGTGTTCTCTGACTGGTGTACGGATAATCTGAAACCCACTTCCCACTGCCTTGGAATCTGTCCATGCAGTGGGGCTGTAGGTTTACTCCCTGAAGTAAAATGTGGTTAGCAGAGGGAAGAGAATGGAGCAGACAGTGGGGGGAAGAGAGAGGCGGAGAGAGAGAGGAGTAAGGGGGCAACAGACGAGTGTACCAACAAATGGAGAGAGAGACCGAAACTGAAACAGATAAAAACAATAGACCACGGCTACAGACTAACCAACTCCCATCCAAAAAAAACTAAAACATACAATGATGCTAACATACGAGCTAACCAACCACCTTATTGGTGTCCTGTTCCTCTATACAAAGATATGGTTTACAGAGAGGAGAAAAGAGAAGAAAAGGAAGAGAAAAAGAAAAAAAAGGAACAAAACAGTAGGAATAGAATTAAGTCATTAAACTAACAGAACCAATTGAGCACACTCTGAGACTTCGTTTAAGTCCAATGTCCTTTCAGCTCTGATTTCTAGCTGTCTTTTCAAGTTGGTAAATTAGTTCGCAGTTAGGGTCAGTTGCCCCTGGCCTGCTGTGAAGGACAGTTCAGATCATCCTCAATTCACCACTCAAATCTGGGCTGTGTCTGTTTTTCAAGCTTTTTCCGTTTTGGTGTTGTTACCCTGAATTGCCAGCAGGTGGTGCTATCTCAGCTGCTCGCCCCAGAGGGGGTGGAGCTGGACAGGAATGGGGCAGAGGCCGGAGATGGGAGCCTGCCTCAGGGCACATGGGAGGAGACCCATGGCCAGCAGGACATCACGGTGGCAGCAGAGGTGGCAGCGATCCCAGCAGATCTTGCCTGCAGGGGCTTCAAGGACTGAAGTCGTGGATCGTCTCAGGCACTGGTGGTGGGATGTGTTATGGCCATCATGGAGGCCATGGCAGCACCGACGGCTGCTGTGTCTGCAGCTGCAGTGGCTGTCTAGACGGCTGCGATGCCCCATCGGTGGCGAAGGTCAAGCTCCAAGCTCTGAGCTCTGTGTGAAGAGCAGGCTGCTGATGTTGGGATCTGCAGCCCCTGGGGAGACAGCCAGAGACCCTCTGCATTCTCCTTTGCAGAGGGTTTCATAGACCAGGCTGCTCCGTCGCCATCTTGCTGGAAGTCCTCAATTTACAGACTTTATCTTTCTAATTTACCTTGTCACTTTGAAAACATGCAAAGTCTTCTGTTCTGATTATAAGGTTATTAAATGCTCATTATAAAAATATAGAAACTGTAGAAAGTTGATAAAAATTTATCCATGACCTACCCAAGGGTATTTACTATACATTAATATTTTAGTGCTTTTCCTTTTAGGTAAATTTTCCTCTCAGACTATACTGTTCATACCCTGTGATTGTCACAGAGGGCTGGGGCATGCTGTAATATACGACCCTCAAATTTCAGTGAGTTTGAACAACAAAGGTTTTTTTCTCACTCATGCTTCAAGTCTGTCACAGATGCATTGAATGCTCTGCTCCAAAACACGATTTTCTTCATTCTTAAGCTAATGAGAAGCCATTACCTAGAAGTTACTGTGACAGAAGGGAAAAAAAGCTCTAGAGGCTCTTATGCCAGAAATGACATGTTTTGGTCTGAGGTGACAAATATCACTTCCACTCACAAGTTAGTGTCCAGAACTACTCATGTGGGCCAGGAAGTACCATTGCACCATCTGGTCAGAAAATGGGAGAATTAGAAAAATTTGGCAAACAGCAGTAATGACCACTACACACACCTACCAAGCTGACCTCTATTTTTGCTTTCTATCAAAATATAAAAAGATGTCTCTTGCCACTAAAATACTTCATAAATGGCATTGTATCAAGTGGATGTACCACAATATATGCAAATATTTTCCATTGTTAGATATTTAGATGGTTTCAGATATCTCAATATTATGAATATTTTCTTTGTAAATGCTTCCTAAATGATTAAAAGGAAATATTTTTCTTTGTTATTATTATTATTATTATTTTTTGCCAATTTTCCTTTGGTTCGGAGAAAGATGAGAATGGACTCTTTACATTTTATATACAAAACAAAAAGGTAATTCATTTCATTTAGTTGTGCAGGAGATGAGATTCAGGAAGGTATACAACAAAATGATAGAGCAAGAATCCATCACCATGATTGCTGAAAAATCAATTAGTTTATATAATCACTTGAGCAAGTCTTTCAGGTTTTTTGGCCCAGATTCTAGCATACAAGGCCAACTTAGATGGTGGAAAGAAAAGATGTAATATCTTTCTTCCTTTTTCAAGTAGTTCTGTTGTCTTACCAGAAAGTAATACTTCAATGCAGACAGCCTCACACCATGTGTCAGTATTCTATGCTTATAAATCATCATGTTTCTTCTCATTAGGGTTATGAGTTCTGTGAGATGATTAGAGAGGTGATTTTTTTTTCTACTACCACAGGAATATTTTTGACCAGAAACCCTAAAAAGAGAATAAAGCTAGTCTTTTTAATTTGAATTTAATCCTGCTCACTTATTCTGTTGATGCATTTTGAATATCTTTTCTTTTCTTTTTTTTTTTTTGAGTTGGAGTCTCACTCTGTCACCCAGACAGGAGTGCAGTGGCTGCTCCCGGCCACCGCAGCCTCGACCCGCTGGGCTCAGACAATCCTTCCGCCTCAGCCTTCCAAGTAGCTGGAATTACAGGCATGCACTACCATGCCTGGCTGATTTTTTGATTTATTGTAGAGATGAGGTCTCGCTGCCCAGGCGGGTCTTGAACCCATGAGTTCAGGCAATCCACTCACCTCAACCTCCCAAAGGCACAGGATTACAGGCTGAGCCACTGAGTCTGGCTTCTTTTATTTTCATAGCAAGTGATTTCAAAGAGAGATTATCATGGACTTTTACACAGTGAATGGCAAATCCTTTCCTTTGTAGTGGTTTTCTTTTTTAACTGCTAATTGTCTTTTATGGTTTCTTATAAATATTCAGTGTGTTGAACTTATTTTTTTGAGTGTAAAATCTAGTGAATCTTGTGAGACACACACACACACACACACATACACACCCCCCTATACACACACACCTTCAGTGTAGTCTTTGCATGGTTTGGTGGCCAAGGTGGTCTAATATTCTTAAATATTACTCTTTGAGAACTGTGTTATTTTAGTGTGACTGTATCCCTTGATTGGTGCATGATGTTAACAAGACTTTTTCTCCCTTCAACCCCCATCCCTCTATGAACTTTAACAGAGGGTAAAATTTGTTTTTCCTGTTTGTGAGTGCATATATCATTGAAGATCAATTCACCAATAGCATGGCAAGGATTCTACTTCAATGCACAAAGAGTGTGGTGGCAAAGTTTGAAAAATTTGGGGCAATAATTATGGGTAATTGCACTTGAGTGAAGAACTCAATATGTCCCTAGGCTTTTGAGGTATAGATGGAAAGTCTCCAATAGTTTCTATTATACTCCCATAAGGCTTAGTGTCAGCATGACTTACAAGTGCCATTTTCTTTGGCTAACATTTCCTCCTCCTCTTGCCTAGTGGTCTTTACTCATATAGTTTCCATCAGTGGGAAAGAGATGTCAAAAGACAAATGTTTGAATTCACATACTAATTTAGAGAAGCTCGATGAAGACTCAAATGAATGTTTGTTTGATGTTAGTCTTTTAGGGTTGCCAAGCCATCTGCCTCATTCAGCAATGGTTTCATTATTTTTTAAGCTTATTCTGCATTTTTTTGATAGACTTATTTAATAGATTTTCAGGAGCTGTTTGCCAATCTTGCTCCCTCTTTCAAAAAGCACCCAACACAACAAGAAATGATCTATGATGGTCTTCCTGCACTCTAATAGGAGTGGGGTGAAGTCAGTTGGAAAGTTGAGATACAATTTTAGATGGAGACATCTTTCAATGAAGAGAGTGGACTATTTGGTCTGTGACAGGCCTTTCCAAAGGTCACCCTCTTTAACCTGTGTGAATTGTGATCATTGGCGAGTCCGATTCTACAGAGTAAGTTGCTAATATTTTATTGATATGTTAGCTTTTTCAGCTCTGGGTCCTCTCACAGCTTAAAAGTGAATATCTTTTCTCCATATGAGCATTTAACTCAGTGCTGGTTGCTAGAATCACAACAATTATTTGTTGTCTATTAAAGTATGTAAAATATACTTTTAGTGACATTTACTTATAACCTATTTACTTCTAAAAAAGTATTTAAGATAGATTGCATGGAGTAAAACTGGATAATTACAAAAATAAGTTCCTTAAAGTTAGATAAATTAATTAAAATACATAATTTGAAGCTATGTAATTAGTGGCATAAATTTGGAGGTTAGGGTTATGTGACAAACAATTGATAAACTTATTTCCAAAAATGATATTTTACTATAATTTATTGAAATAGACTTAAAGGCCTCATTAAAACCTTATTCATAAGGTAGAAATGGGTATCATAAAGTGAGCAATAGCTTCTAGAAGAAGGAAGAGGTGTTCCTTCTTTCATTCTCTCTTCTTGGAGGAGGTCACAGAAGTAGTTATTTCTCCCTTTGGGAAAGAAATTTTGAAATGATGGAAAGTTCCCTACCTCCTCCACTGTTTTCACTCTGGAAAGATAAGGGAAACAAAGTTATTAAAAATGGAGAAGACAGTTTCCTAGTTATTTTCTTCAAGTGTGATCTTGTTTTGTTTTAAAATTTCCACCTCAAAATTCAGATATTGCAAGAAGAGAATATCAGGTTTCTCCATCACCTGCATCTTATGGCATATTAGTGAGAGAGAAATGATTTTGGATTGAGGCACCTTTGGAAAAAGGTTAGTACCTGATAGCTGTCCTGAAGACTGGGGCTCTGGAGAGCCATAGATCATTATGAGAGAAGGATGGAGAACAAAGGAAGAAGGGTTGCTGGAGGTGAAAGGAAAGGCAATTCAGAAAGAAGACTTCCAAGAAGAGTCTATTTTGCCCTTTTGCCTCAGGCCTTGCAGTGAGTCAGAGTTGCAGTTACTCATGATATTGAGAATCTGCTCAGTGCAGCTCTTTGAATATTGCCAGCGGCCCTCTACCCTCATACTGTGAGACAAATGAGCCAATTGTACAGTCACCCTGTGTAGAACTGCTCAGAAATCAGTGTGGCTCAATCCCAGCCACTGGTTGTCTGACTGTGTATCCTGAGAATAGATTCTGGCAGTCTTTAAATTAGGAAAGACCTTAAATTGGAAGGGTGTCAGCAATCCACATGTTACTTAGCCCCCTCCTTTCAATTTGGAAGCTCCAGATGACTTGCTTAATGCATTGTTAGACTTACAGCATCAGTCTAACAACTCAGTGCCTGATGGATGAGGCACTTTAGGATTTTGACAGAGAGCAAATAGCTTCAGTACTGCTCAGATCCTCTCAAGAATATCCCAGGACACAACCACTGCTGAGAGTTCAGTGGGGGAGCAGCAGGGCTTACGATTTGTTGGGTAGCAACACCAGTACCATGCTGAATGTAGTTTGTGGACTTAGGAGCACAACAGAGGTTATTGCTTAAGACTGTGATTGGCTTTTTTCTCTCTACAGTTCACTTTCTCATGTTGCAAAGCTGTTTTTTATTCCCATTGCCACTGAAACATGCACAGAGATAAAAAGGTTTTCCGAATTTAAGGAGAGAATAAAGAGTGTCACTTGGGGGATTATGAAAAAATATCAAAGTAAAGCAGGTCTCATAACTCATAAGCCTTAAGTAGTGCTCTAAGGACTGAAAACAGACTATATTTAAGTGACCTAGTTTGCCATGTAGTTTGCGTTTTAGTTCTGGAACTTTGTACACACACACACTCACAGCCCCTGGTAGAGTTATGGAGTGAGGATTTAAAAACTGAAGGAGGATTCCTGCTTCATGTATATATTTAATTCTGTCTATATTCATAATTCTATATTTTGAGATGGTAGAGTTAGGAAAAAAGCCCTACTAGATGGCTGCACACTTTTCTAGAACAAATCTCTAGAATCTTTAACTCTTTATAGAACTAAATTTATACTAATTTATTTGTATACTTACTCCTTTCAAGCATGTTGGTTAAAGTTTTGATAGGCAACTGAGAATTCTTCTAAAGGAGTTTTGCTTCACTAAGGTTGTTGACCATCCATCACTGGATAGAACTTGATTTAGCTAGATGAAAAACAGGTTTTAGCCCAATAGTTGAAGGCAATTGCATTCTTGAAGAATTAGGAGTTATTATATGTGAAAGTGTGGTTACCAGGGAACACAGAGGGAGGCTTCAACAGTTGACGATCAGATTCATAGGCTACTCAAGCATCAAGAATTTTAGAAGTTTTCAAATCACATTTAATAAATAATGAGAACTGGGTGTGGTGGCTCATGCCTTTAATCCCAGTACTTTGGGAGGCTAAGGTGGGAGAATGCTTGAGCCCAAGAATTTGAGGCCAGCCTAGGTAACATAGTGAGATCTTGTCCCTACAAAAAAATCAGAAAAATAAGTCAGGCATGGTGGTGTGCACCTGTAGTCCCAGCTACTTATGAATCTGAGGCAGAAGGATCTTTTGAGCCCAGGAGGTCAATGCTGCCGTGAGCTGTTATCGTGCCACTGCACTCCAGTCTGGGTGAGTGAGACTCTGACTCCAAAAAATATAAAAATAAATTAACTAATTTAAAAAATAAATATTGAGGTAATTGTTGTTATTGTGCACCCTCCGCATTCCTTTCCTTCTAGGATCCATTCTGTTCCTCTCTGCCCTGATTTGCTTTCTGAAGGTTGACTACCAAGGCCTACATCATTAAGCTCCCTTCTAACTGGCCTCTTATTGGATTTAGCCAATAAGAAGCACCAATAAGACATTGGAGAGGGGAGGAGAGAGATGGTGAAATGATTTCCAGTTTGGGACTGTGATTTTTGCTTCGAGTCAGTCTTTTATGATCATGGCTCCATGTCTCACTGAGTCCTTAAAGAAGCATCACTTCTTCCTCTTAGATCTTCAAGACTGAGGGTGGTAACAGCTCCCATTACTGCTAACAACTGGGTGTTTCAACTCCCCTTGTTAATTTCCTTCACCTTGCCCATACTCTTAGAAGTCTCTCAAGCCACCTGATTTGAGTTTTTTTCTGCTGAGACCTTGATGGATATAAATGCAAAGTAATTTGTTTAGAATCATGTTGCAAATTAGTGGCAGATTTGGTAAAATTCCACCCAGGACTCCTAGTTGTTTTTTTTTGGTCTAGTAATCTATCTACATGATCTCCCTGTTTGTTATAATTATTTCAAGAGCCTTTGGAGGAAAGGCTTTGAGACATGAGTAGTCATGAATTCATTTTTTAAAAAAATCTACACTGTCCTGGACTAGTTTCTCTGTCCGTGTCTTACAAAGAGGGATATACTTTGGAGAGTTCTGTCTACTCCAGCTTCAAATTGCATTGTAACTTTAACCTGATATAAGAGGGGAGAATGTGCCATTAGCAAGGATGGGAAAGCAGTAGGGAAATGTATTGAGATGAGAGATAAAGTGGTTTATTGCTGTAGAAGAATTCCTTGAGTTATTTTTTCTTCATTTTTTCGATAAAAAAATTAACGAAAATTTTACATATGGTAAAGTTCACTCTTTTAGTGTGCAGCTCTGTGAATTTTGACAAACACATATAGTCATGTGACTTCACAATCAAGATACAAAACAGTTCCATCACTACAAATAACTCCCTTCCGCTGCCCATCTGTAGTCAGACTCTCCTCCTGTACCTGCAACTCCTGTCAACCACTGATCTGTTTTCTGTCTTTCTAATTTTGCCTTATCCAGGATGTCATATAAATGGAATGTAGGTAACATTTGAGTCTGGCTTCTTTCACTTAGCATAACACGTATGAGATTCATCCATTTCTTTAGTTTGTGTCATGTATTGATAGTTTGTTCATTTTCGTTACTGACCAATATTTTGTTCTATTTATATACAACGGTTTGTTTACCCACTCCCCATGCCCCAGTGGAAGGAAATTTCAATTGTTTCCAGTTTTCGAATTTCATGACTAAAGCTGCTATGAACAGTCAACACAGTCATACACAGGTTTTTATGTGAACTTATATTTCATCTAAGGAGTGAGATTGCTGGATCTTATGGTAAGGTTATATTTATAAGAAATCACCAAACTGTTTTCCAAAATGTCTACCATTTTGCATCCCCACAATTGTGAGGCTTTCATTGATAAAGAACAGCAAACATTAGGACCATGCAAATAAATATTTTCCTAAAATACATTTTAAACATAAATGGTTTGACAAAACAAGCTCTAGGATTTCCTTATTTTACAACATTTGGCAAATACTGAAATGAGTTTTCTGAACTTCCTAGTCTTATTAGGTCTCATTCTTTGAAAAGACAACTCTACATACCTAAAGAGGGCTTTTAGGGTCAGCAGGACATAGGGCAATGAGATGAGATGGATGAAAAAGTGAAAAACAGCTGAACACGACCCTTTGAACACAATTATCTATTTTCCATTCTTAGTGACCTAAATGATTAGGAATAACATAAAACTTTCTTATTAATGTGGGAGACAGAAAAGACACCGAATATGGAAAATGATGATGGTGGGTTGAGGATTCTTCCCCCTTGCCATTTGTCCATGGCAGAGTTGTTAGGTTTCTAGTTGCTTGAAATGCAGTTGGTGCCCAACTTGTCTGTCTGTTTCTTAGTTTGGAGCAGCCTATTGATTTTGCTATTGTTGAGCTTCAAGGCCAGAGAAATGGATAGTGCATGTTAACAACAAACCACAACAATATCCCCTTCCTGCGACCTGCCGCTGCTCATAGGGGGCAGCTGCCTAGTAGATGTGAATAATTGATTTTTCAGCTGGCGCCCCAGCGTCAGTCATTTTCATCAGTCAGCAGGCGAGGACATTCTGCAGCTTCTGACTGTCCCTGACTCTGAGCATGTGACATCTTTGCTTAAGAAGGCGCAATGTGGTGACTGTTAATTGCCGGCACTTATGAAGTGAGTTTTCCTGGGCTCTCATTCTCTCTCCTCAAACCCATTTGAAAGTATATATTATGGGGCCGATTTTTTTTTCCTTGAACTACATTGGATGATGAACTCTGGGGAGCTGTTGATATGTCACTTCTATCATTATTTTCAGTTATCAGATGACTGGTGATTAGAAAAGTGACCAGGTAGGGGATATGGTGTTGGAGGCCATGAGGCAATGACTCCTGGGAGGTTCTTACTATCAAATTGCCTTAGTATGTAACAGTAAATGTTCTCCCCATGTTTCCAGCAAAATCAATCACATAGGTATTCACTAAGATGGGAAACAGGAAAGTCTTGCTTTTAGGTTTTTCTAAAGGGAGTTACTTTAGGGCTTGGGAAGAGTTTCAGTTCTCTAAACTTCTAGAAATAAAGTGATTGGCATTTTCTATAATTAAAGAAGTGTTACATGAAGATTCATGCAGAAACTAAAGTTTGACACTCCATGACTCAGACAGAATTTACAATCATCTATGTTGACTTTAAAGAGTGAAATTGGATTATACTCTTCATACAGTTTCACAAACCTTCTGCTTTCTTTACTAGTATCTCACCCTCTTCCCGTGTCAGTAAATAGCAATATGCATCATTGTTTTAAAAAGGTAAATAGTATTCCATTTATGGATGAGCCATAACATATTAATCTTTCATTTTCTCATATTTTAGTAAATATTATAAACAATGCCATGCTAAATTTCTTTAACCTACACCTTCATGTGCTTTCTGATTATTTCCATGGGAAAATTACTGGAAGTCAAATTGCTGTATCAAACTGTATGCACATTTCAATGACTGAATGATGTGTACTTGTATGTGTGTGTGTGTGTGTGTGTGTGTGTGTGTGTGTGTCTCCAAATAATCCTCCAGGAATGTTTTTTACCAATTTACCTTACTACAACAAGGAGATAATACCTATGGGTATTATCATTCTTTTTGTTTTTGCTTTTGTCCAGAAGACAAATGGTATTTTGTTGGCATTCTTATGATTCTTAATGAGGATAAACATTTTTCATATTTTATAAGTCATTTACATGTCTCTTTGTGAGTTGTTTGTTCATAGACCTTGTCTATAGAAAGCAGTGTATTTTTCCATTTCTTTTTCATTTGCAAGAGTTCTTAACATGGCAATGATATTAAGCCTTTGTCTTATGTATTTTACTCATGGTTTCCCAGTTTTCTTTAGTGCTTAGTGATTTAGAATTTAAACCATGGAGACAAGACTGCTTGGGTTCAAATATTAGTTCTTTCACTTACTAGCTGACCTTGATATCTTATATAACTGTTTCGTGCCTTAGTTTGCTCACTTAATAGTATCTACCTCATAGGGCTATTGTAAGGATCAAATGGATTTAAATATTTAAGGTACTTAGAATGGTACTTGGCGCATAGTAAACACTATAAGTAATTATTTTTATTATTTCTTTAATGTGATATAGTTATATGTTCTACAGAGGTCTTAAATTTGTATCTATTTAAATCTATCAATCTTTTCATTTGTGGTTTCTGCTTGTGGGTCATGCTTAAAAAGATCTTAACTAAAGATTGTTTTTAAAATGCCTCACCCATACTTCCTATTTGTATGTTTTTTAACATTCAAATCTTAAATCCACATAGATGGAAAATAACTCTAGCACTTCCTTCCTTTTGTGGCATTGTGTATTGGTGATGCTGAATTTATAATCATCTTGGAATGACTGATGGCGATAACTATTCAGTATACTTCCTATTGCAGCGTCTTGTTTAGGAAGGCCATTAATGCATTTGACAATCACAATAAGGCAAATACCACAGTGTCTCTCTGTAGAAAAATTTGAGTTTGGTACAGCTGAAAGATTTAGATGGTCAGTTCTAGGAGATTTTCATTTCAACTCTGTCACATTTCATTAGGTGTAAATAGTAGAAAAGTGGATACCTGAGCCTGGATCAGATTTTTTAATGGTAGGTTGAAAAGCATGGCAAGTGTTTTGCAGTTCACCCCATCAAAAAGTAGGGTCTGTTGCCCTTCCTCTTGGGTCTGAGTTGGCCATGTAACTTGCTTTGACCAAGAGAATGTGATGTGGGAGTTCCAGAGCCTTCATCCTCTTTAAGCACTGCCCTAAGACTACCATACCATGAATAAATCTTGCATGAAGAGCCACATGGGGAGAGTTCAGCTAGGTCATCTGTCCCAGCTGAGCCCAGTCCCCAACTGACCTACCAGTCAATTATAGATGCATGAATACAGAGATCAGCAGAAGAATCACCGAGTCAACCTGCAGAATTGTGTGAAATAATACACTGTTGTTGTTTTAAGCCACTGAATTTTGAGGTGGTTGGTTTACAGCAATAAATCGGGTGTTCAGTTCTAGAGGAATTTCATTTCAAATGTGCATGTTTTTATCAGGAGTGTGACAGAAAAGAAATCTAAGGCTTTAACAAAGCTCTTGTTATCTGTAATTGCCTCCTGACTTTCAAAATTGTGTCTAACCTAGATTGGAGGTGGGGCTGTATTTGGAGGAAGAGCATAGGGGTGCCATTTGGGAATTGAGCCCACATTTATGGAGAGCTTCCTGGACTAGTTGTGAACTTGTTAAATAAACTAGTTGCAGCACTATTCACAGTAGCAAAAACATGGAACCAACCGTGCTGCCCATTGAAACTGGACTGGATTGTTAAAATGTGGTACATATACACAATAGAATATTATGCAGCCATAAAGAAGAGCAAAATTATGGACTCCACAGCAACTTGAATGAATTTAGAGTCTATAATATTCAGTGATCTATCACAGAAACAAAGAACTGAGTGCTACATTTTCTCACTCATAAGCGGACCCTGAACATTTACCATAATACTATAAGAAAGGGATTGGCAGTAGGTGGAAATTGCCAGGGGAAGGGGGGGGGCACATTACATCAATACGTGTACCTGATCTCAAACCAGGTGAAATGGGGACCAAAGGGAGGCCCAAACTTTACCTGTACAATGACCACTTGTATACTTAATCCTGAATTGAACCCCACATCTTAAAAAAAATCTAGTTGCTTGTTGTGATTTTCATATATTGAGCTCTAAGTGTCAGTGTTCTCAGTCAAAACTCCTAAAACCATTGTCCCTGACATTCTGAAGTTGCCCTACAGTTTGGAATTAGAGCCAAGAGGTCTTCACAATTCAGTGAACCATTTTTGGAGTTGGCATAGGTTGAGTAAAACATAGGAGACCAATTCACCTTTCTAAGTCTCAGTTTCCTTGACTGTAAAGCAAGGTGCACGGATCATATAAACTCTAAATTCCTTTCATATTTAAAACACCTATGATTTTTCTTCCCCTTATGTTTCTCCCGAGAATTTTGAAAACATTGCATAATGATTCTTGAACCTTGTACTTTTATTTTTCTTGTGTTATATTTTATTTTTTAAAATAGTTTTTTATTTTAGAGTTATGGAGTACATGTGGGGATTTACTACATAAGTAAATTATGTGCAGGTGAGATTTGGACTTCTAGTGAGCCATCTGCCCTTGGTAGTGGACCTGGCACCCAGTGTGTGGTTGTGTGCCCCTTATCCTTCTTCCCTCCCTCCTTCATTTAGCAGTGTCCAGTGGCAGTTCCCACCTTTGTGCTTGTGTGTTCAGTGATCAGGGCCTGCTTATGAGTAAGAACATGCAGTATTCAGGTTTTTGTTTCTGTGATAGCTTGCTTAGAATGATGGTCTCCAACTGCATCCAAGTTGCTGCAAATGACATGATTTTATTTTTCTTTATGACTGCATAGTATTCCATTGTATATATGTACCATATTTTCTTTATCCAGTTCACTTTTGATGGGCATCTGAGTTGGTTCCATGTTTTTGCTATTGTGAATAGTGCTGCAATGAACATAGGTGTGCAGGTATCTTTTTGGCAGAGTTACGTATGTTCCTCTGGGTGTATTCCCAGAAGTGGATCATATGGTGGCTCAATTTTTAGTTCTTTGAGAAAATGCCACACTGCTTTCCACAAACTGGCTCATACTGCTACCAACAGTGTAGAAGTGTTCCCTTTGCTCCACAGCCTCAGCAACACCTATTGATTTTTTGACTTTTTTCATATTTTATTTTAAAATTGTGGGGTACAGTTAAGAGTTAGGTATCCAAATATGCATCGTTCAGGCACCCTTGTGGATAAGGGGTGTCTCCCCGTCCCCAGACAGATTTTGACTACCGTTAATCCCACCTCTCTTTCCTTCCCTATTCCCCCCATAGTTTCCCACCACTGTCAATCCTTTTCTTATAGTATTATGATAGATGTTCAAGGTCCACTATATGAATGAGAACATGTGATACATGTGATCTTTGTTTCTGTGAGAGATAACTCAGTATTATAGACTCTAGTTCCATTATAGACTCTAGTTGCAGCGAAATTCATGATTTTGTTCTTTTTTATGGCTGCGTAGTATTCCATCATGTATATGTACCACATTTTTTAAATTCAGTCCTCTTTTGATGAACAGCATGGTTGGTTCCAGGTTCTTGCTATTGTGACAATGCTGTGATAAACATACGTGTGCAGGTATCTTTTTTATAGAGTGATTTGAGTTCTTCAGGGTATATTCCCAGTAGGGGGATTGAGGGGTCATATGGGAGGTCGATATTTAGAGCTTTTAGGAATCGCCACACTGCTTTCCACAGAGGTTGCACATCAAGAGAGCAGGGAGACAACCCACAGACTGGGAAAAAGTATTTGCCAACTCCAGATCTGACAAAGGCCTAACATCTTGGATCTACAAGGAACTCAAACGTGCTGAAAAGAAAAAAAACAAACAACCCCATTACAAAGTGGGAAAAAGATATGAACAGATACTTCTCAAAGGAAGACATCTGAGCAGCCAACAGACACATGAAGAAATGTTCAACCTCACTAATCATCAAGGAGATGCAAATTAAAACTACACTGAGATACCACCTAACTCCAGTCAGAATGGCAATGATCAATAACTCAAAAAATAACAGTTGTTGGAGAGGGTGTAGTGAAAAGGGAACATTTCCACACTGTTGGTGGCAGTGTAAACTTGTGCAACCTCTGTGGAAAGCAGTTTTTTGACTTTTTAATGATAGCCATTATGACCAGTGTGAGGTGATATCTCGTAGTTTTGATTTGCATATCTCTGATGATTCATTAGGCAAGCATTTTTTTCATATGTTTGTTGTCTGCTTGAGTGTTCATATCCTTTGCCCACTACTTAATGGTTTTTTTTCCCTGTCAATTCGTTTGAGTTCCTTGTAGATCCTGGATGTTAGGCCTTTATCAGATGCATAGCTTGCAACTGGCAAATATTTTTTCCCAGTCTATGGGTTGTCTCTTGACTCTTTTGATGGTTTCTTTTGCTATGCAAAATATTGTATTCATTACTGCTATTGTGTGTTGCTTTCCCTTGCTAATTTCTGCTTTAGTCATTTTTTTTTCCTATGCTTTGGGTCAAATGAACTCAAGTAGTGACATATATTTACTGGTAAATTCATCATTCTACCAATAAAATCTGTGCAACATTTATTTTACTCTTTAAAAGGATTAAACTAGAGACATCCTGTATTTCACAAGGTGCAGAACAATCAACTGCAAAAATTTGGTGACTTCAAACCAAAGTGATTATTTTTCACACTTCTGTGGATGTTCTGTTCTGGGACATCTGGGTGGCTGTTCTGTTCTGGGATAACATGATCAGGACTGTATGGTCTGGTATGACCTCATTAAGCATGTCTGGTGGTTGGCTTGATGTCATCTGGGGTAACTGAAATGACTTGGATATATGTCATCATCCAGCAGGTTGGCCTCAGCTTATTCACATGTTGTGTTTTCAAGGCTTCCAAGAGCAGTAAGAATAGCAAGATCCAATGTGCAAATACTTTTCAGGCTTTGGCTTACATCACATCTGCTAATATCTCACTGGCCAAAACAAGTCAAATGGCCAAACACAGACTTCAAGAGATGGAGGAAAAGATTTCAGTTCTTGATGGGAGAAACTGCAAAGTCACATTACAGAGGAACATAGAGACAGAGATGTAAAGAATTTGTGGCCATTTTTGCAGTCTTCTAGAGTATCCGAGATCATTTAATTGGCCCTTCACCATTACTACATCATCTCTCACTGAGCAGTAATTCTATCTTAATTTTTTCAAACAGAATCCCTTGGAAAAGTCATTTCCTTTCTTTAGATAAGATAGATAATAACCTCTGTTTTACTTCAAACATATTATAAGCCACTGTTAGAAAATTTACAAAGTAAAGACAAACAGGAAGAGGAGAGTAAATATAATGTCTAATTCCACACTTAGAGATAACTAAAATCCTTTAAGAATCATTATAAAGATTAAGAAATATGTTCTTATTATATATCTTAATATTGTAGTTACATAAAATACGACACACACACACACACACACACACACACACACACACACACACACACACACACACACAGGTATAACAAAATGTACTCCTAAATCCTTATGGCTTCATTATTTTAAAACACATTTGGCTGCTTTTCTCTAGGATTTGGCCATAGTGAGTCTTTTAATGTATTAATTAGGGTACAGGTTAAGCAACAATTTCCAAAACACAGTGACTTAAATAAAACATATAAGATAGGTGGATAAGGTACTTATTTCTGCCTTGTAAAAGTCTGAAGGTAGATGGTTAGTTTAGGTTGGGCAAGCTTTTTATTCCAACAGGCCATTCAGTGACCCAGGCTAGTGGGTCAACTTTGCCATCTTCCATATGTGGTTTCTAGATCTTGGTCCAAGGTAGCAGCTGCAGTAGTGACTCTAGATCCTGAAAATATCTTCATCTCTGAGAAATAATTTGAAAGTTGCACATAAGACTTTCTATCACATCCTGTCTGTCCAAACTTAGTCAAACAGCTACACCTAGCTGTAAGGGTGGCCATGTATCAGATAAAACTTGGGGGGGCTATTACCAAAAAAAGGAAAGAAAAAATAAATACTGGGGAACAATTAGCATTTTCTGTTAGAGTAACCAAACTGTATATGTCTAGATGACTTTTCTTCCTTGAGCTTGCAACTCTACTGCAGTGGATAGCTTGTGCTTTGTTCTGCCCTATATCCATTCTTCTTGGCTGGGGTAATAGCACTTCAATGTTTGTTTGTTTTTGTAGAGATAGGGTTTTGCTATGTTTCCCAGGTTGGTCTCAAACTCCTGGGCTCAAGTGATCCTCCCACCTCAGTCTCCCAAAGTGCTAAGATTACAGGTGTGAGTCACTGTGCTTGGTCCAGCACTTTAATTTTCTTTCGGAAAACTCTCAGATTGTGACTTTTGGGTGAGGCCAATATGCCATATTCTCCTCTTCCCTACCCTCCCCCTCACTATAGGGATGTGCATATGACCTTGTTCTGACTAGTGGGACTCGCACCTGGGCGTTTTCATTGGAAATATTGAGATAGTAAAAGTTTATTTTTCTTCTTCTGGAACAGTTGAGCTGTTAGGATGAAAGACAGGAAAGAACCTACTGATGAAAATAGAGCTGAAGAATGGAGAGATAGAGACGGAATTCTGAAGATGTTGTTTGAGACCCTGGTTCAAACCACTCCTGAAGCTAGCTCTCTCTGTACTTTTAATTACTTAATTTTAAAAAATTCCATTTATTTTTGCTTTAGCTATCTTGTATTACATTTCTATCAATTACATCAGAAAGATGGCCGATTAATCCACTAACTATAACCCTTACCAGACTTCAGGTTTTTTAGATCTTCTTCCTTGTCTATGTAGAAGTATTCAAATTCTGTCATCTAAGGCCAAGACTGCTCCCCAATATGATTTAACTGACAAATTATTTTCAAGCCTTTCCAATCTTCATGTCTTTGGTGGAAGATATTGCAGGTTCTGTTATGGGGCCATATGGACCACCAGTCAGTTGTTACTGAATTTCTCTCCTCTTCCCAACCCTTCTATTTCTCTGTAAACTTTCTTTGACCTAATACACAAATATAGAAAGGAGAACAGGAGTAGGGTGGTGGGAATAATAGAGTCAAGGTGGTAGAAGAAGAATTTATAAATAAATTATAAAAGAAAAAAACCTATATTGAGCCATTAACTTACTTTTGTTCCAACTCTCAATTCCAGTGATTGAATGGTAGAATTGGTCCAAAGAGTCAGGGCAAGTAGAAAAATTTTAGTAAAAATTATGCTACCAATATTGTGAGCGGTGTGAATAAGATGTTTGGAGTGAGACCAGTGGCATCCAGCAGAGACCAAGCTATTTGAGTGTCATTAAATTCATTATATGGCATTTTGTGTTGCTTTTATTCCATTAACAATTTGGGGGTTTAGGTCAGCCACTTTCCTATGCCTAGATTTCATTTTGTAATGTACGTACCTGCACCATTAGCATACAGCAATACTGTTGGTTCTTTACTAAGATACCAAAACAAATCACTACAAAATCTACTATACCTTCCATTATGATAACTGATGTTGAGGCTCTGATGTGAGGCTGTTTATAGAAATACAGAACATTGCAGCTAATTAGGTCGTTCCCTTTTTTCTAAAGTCTATAGGAATTAATATTTGATAAATACTCCTACAAAAGTAATGTTCTCTGGGATAAGAATGTCAGGTAGATACTCAATATTGACTTTGGTCTTCTAAGAGGAAACCTAATACATAAGTCTAAAATTTTTGTTTCACAAAAAGGGGGGAATGGTGAAGCTCATAGGTCATAAAATGACTCAATTCATGTTATGTAGTACATGTCCATTATGAACTGTGACCATTTCTGGCCACATGACCTACTACTGGCTGTCTCCAACAATAACTTTGGTGAGATAGTGGGTAAGAAGGGTGGGTGGAAGGGGTGGCACAGATAATGAACATCTCCTTTAGACTGGCTGACACCCTTGGACTCTATTATTTGACATGCACCAATAGAGTTACCTTTGGCAATATTTTCAATAGATTTGAAACTTCATCTTTATAAATTATTTTGACCAGTATGGGTGAATTTCAGCACTATATGAACATATTATAGTCTTATTTTAAAAAGACATTGCTCGCCATCCCCATAACAGATCTTTTAGCTGACTTTTTGTTATTTTCCCTTGTTATTGTGTCTCGGCAGGAACCATATAGGAGAAAATCAGCAGATCAGCAGAATGCTGCTGGTGTGCTGGAGCTTTTGTTTGTGCCTGTGTGCCAGTGTAAACATGAGCAGCATTTCATTCACCCCCCCAGTGCTCATTATTTGAAGTCATTTCCACAGCATGGTATTCCACAAAGCTAAGGAAAAGTTGAGTCCACTATTACCTGAATGAAACTGAGAATAAAAGAAACCATTCTTAGTGGAGAGAAAATTTGTCTATGCTCAAACCAAAGGAAATCACCACAAATAGGCCACACTTTTTTTTATTGTTGTTAAACCCAAGCAGACCTATTCATTGGACTATAATACATGCTCAGTCTTGGGATTTTTTCTGCATGTGTCTTGATTAATTTTTGTGAATTTCCTTTTCATATATTTTTATTTCTATGAAAATTTTTCGAGTTCAAAAATCTCATTAGCATTTTCTAAGACCTTAAATGTAACATGGACATGTCTTTTTCATTTTATTTGCAAATCTTATTTCTAGTGGCCCTAAAGAAATACAACAGGATGAAAATGAATAATGTGATTGAAAAAAACAACCCTCCCATTGGAGATGATATTCGTTTGCTAAAATGTCCATTTGTTGTTGTTGTTGTTGTTGAAAAATGATTTTTGTAGGTCAACCCACATGTGGTCAATCTATTGTTTCCACTCAGCCAATCAGAATCACAGCAGGTGGGAAATCTTTTGTGTTATCCAATCAAAATCTTCAATGTTTGATACTATTATAACCCTTTTTAAGGAGAAGACTGACATGGATTAAATCTACTTGTGGTTGGGCCTGAGAGCTAAGAGCAAAGTTAGATTTGTGTTTGAAAGCTGTTAGTACTAAGAATAGTCCCAATGGAAGTTAACCACATCCTTTTCAGGAAAATAATAGCTATTATCATTGTAATTATGATGTTCTCTTTCAGGGATAACTTCTGAGATTGACATTCTTGCCATATATGCAGTTCAACAAACTTTTATTGTGAATATATTATACTCTAGCAGTGTGATGAGCTATATAAATATTTATCAAATTTCATATTCTTTCTAATAGTCTTGCAAAGTAGATATTATTGTCCCCATTTAATAGAAGAAAATAACTAAGGCTAAAGAGATTAAATAACTCAGCATCATGAGCTGGTAAGTGACAAAATCATAATTTGGGCCTATGTTTATCAAATGTTAAAGCCCATTTTTTTGTTTTTCTTTGTTTTGCTTCAAATTACCTCTCTAACCATGAAAAATATGCATTATTCCCAAGGAGAAACACTGTATTTTGGTTGTGGCTCAAATATCCATTTCAGTGGTGCTGCGGGGGAAAACATTTTGTGAGAGTCAAAAGAAGGTAACAGAAACACAAGCCACTCTGCCATTGGTATTCTGCTGAGTTTCTCTGTTGATTTCACTCTCATTTTAGAATATTGCATTTAATTACCTGTCAAACATATATCTTAACATTCTGGAGGCAGGAGGGTCAGCCCAATTAGTGTTGTTATTTTTCGTTTAGTTTTCTGAATATATCTAATGCATTTAAAATCTGTCCTCAACAATAACAATTTCAAATAGAGAGCTTTTAAAGTGTAAATATTTTAACTCTGGAAATCTTGAAGTAAATTAATTTAATTTTTAACCAAATTGAGGACTCACTAAAAACATCCAACTTTGGGTGTTCTGCTCTCTATTTATCTTTTAGGGCAAAGAAACATAATTTTCAAAACTCTTAGACCATGTTCTGTGCTTCCTTAGTGGAGTCTGAAGATTTTTTTTCTCCTATAAGTTGAACAAGTCCATGACTTTGTAGCTCTCTTTTTCAAGGTTGAAATTGTAATTCTACAGGCCTTTCCATGCTGGCTCTGTCCTTGCCTCCCTATGTCATACTCTCAAAAAAGAGGAGCCTCTTACTTACATTCTTGAAAGTCCTGGGGAATGAGCTAAACCCTCAGCTAAGTTGACTAGAACAAAACATTGATGAGGCCAAGGCAATACAATTATGTTAGGGACGTCTTAAGATTTTTTGGCTTGGTTAGCAGAAACTGTTTCCAATGGAAACATTCAGACTTCTAATGAACATGACCTTTACCATGGCATCTAGATTGCACCAAGGAGAAAGATCTCATTAGATAACAACTATCTGTACTCGGGTCACTATATAGTTTACGAGATACTAGCTTGTCTACAACTTATCTGATGACTTTATTATTCTACACATTTTTTCTACATATGTTTCATTTTTCTGCATTTTTAAAATAAGAATTTTTACTTCATCTCTAGAAAATTATGTACTTATATGTTGAATATGTGAAGCACTCTTGAAATACTCCCAAACCAAATGTTGGTTACTTCAGTAATTTTTTTAATAAGTCCTGGGAATTGGTCCAGATACGTGATTCTATTTACCATCCTATTAATTATTGTACTAGAGTTCAATATGCTTACTGAAATGTGAATACAGTTTCCTAAGGATTAGACATCATGTTGGACTTCCTAATGCGAAAGTTTTGCTGATGGTTCAGCTCCTTGTCTGTGGTTGGGATACATTCAGTTTCACTCTTGAAGTTCATAATATCAACATGATATTGTATCGTACTTTATAGTTTCAAAAGTGTGCTCAAGATTACTGTCTTCTTTGAGTCTCAAAACAATCTTGTAAGGTAGATATTTTTATATCCTCTTAACACATAAGGAAACTGAGAAATAACACGGAGACTTGGTGCTTAAACAAAATCTGACAATTCATCCAGTGTTTCTCTACTTGTCAATCTAGTTTGATAATTTGCTTATTTAAATTTGTATACCTATTTCTCAAAATGTCTTATTCAAGTGTATGACTCAGCTATTGCCACAATGATGCTGTGTAACAAATTACCTCAAAACTCAGTGGCTTAAAACAACAATAATTTATTATTGCTTTCACATCAGCAGATCAGCTGAGGGGAGTGGCTGCTGATCTCGGCATGGTTTGGCCTGACTCAGACTGTAAGTTAGATCCAGGTTTCCATGTCTCTCATCTTTCTTGGATTGGTAGGTTAGCTGAGGCATGTTTTTATGAATATGACAGAAGAAAAGAGAGGTGTGCCGAAATACACAATACCTTTTAATGTCTAAAGTCCTAACTGAAACAGTCACTTCTATCCACATTCCCTTGGCCAAAGCAGGTCTTGTGACCAAGGTCATCAGTGATGTGGCAAAATTCACTGTCTTTTTAGTGGGAAGAACTGTTTACTTGGCAAAGGGCATAAATACAGGGAGAGGTAAAATTTAAGACCATGCAATGTGCTGCGTACTGAACTAATGGGGTTCTAGAGACTATCTACAGGCTCTTAGCTTTAAGATCTCCTTTCTTAAGTGAAAGAAATGAGATCAGCTCTGATATAGAGGATGTAGGCTTAATACTTCCTGGTGGTTGATATGATTGAAGAGTCTGTAGGCCCATGTCACAAACATTCATGAATCTGGACCCACTCTGTCTTAACAGTCTTACTGAAGGAGATAGCTCCTTATAGACTCTGCTCCAAACCTGGACTTGGCTCTTTCTCCTCTTTATTACCTCTAACTCTTTTTTTTCCTTCTGGTCTATGAGACCCCATTACACATATTAACAGCTGGTTTACTGGCTGGAATGAAGTGTGCATTTGAGGAATTGAAGCTGGGTAAGTTTGGGGTTAACTTGTGGAGAAGGCAAAAGAGTTAAGACTTTATCTACCATGTCACAGGAGCCCTTGAAATATGGCTTCTTCTAGGAACTGAAGACAATTTTGGGAATTATGTTTTAAAAAAGTATTAAATAGCCTTTTGGAAGCTAATGAAAGATGATACCAAATAAAGCCAAAGAAATCTTTTACATTAAAAATGTTAGTAAATATTGTTTATTTAAGTTTACATTTATTTTTCTGCATATTTTTATGTTTCAAAATTCAGAGCAATATAAAAAGGTGTACATTCAGAAATTGTCACAGTCCATTTGGGGCATCTATAACAGAACACCACAGATTGGGTAATTTATAAACAGCAGCGATTTATTTCTTACAGTTCTGGGAAGTCCAAGATTGAGGGGCCATATCTAGTGACAGCCTTCTTGCTATGTCATAACATGGTAGAATGCATCACGTGGTAAGAAAGAGAGGGAGGGAGGGAGGGAGGGAGGGAGAGGGGGAGGGAGAGAGAGCACAAGATATTGAATTTTCAGTAAGCACTTTTATAGTTGACTTTAATCAATTCATGAGGTGGGGATTTCATGACCTAAGTTCCTCCCATTAGGCCCCACCTCCCAACATTGTTACATTGGGGATTAAGTTTCCACTACATAAACTTTAGGGGACCTATTCAAACAATAGCATAAGTCATATTCCCATTCCTGTCCTCGTCCTCCCTAATGCCCACCCTTCCCTCCAAGAGTGACCCCTTATTTTAGTTTCTTATTTATTCTTCCAGTATTTATGCAGATAAAAATATTTTTTCTTCTGTCCTCGTTCTTATACAAAGGATAACATACTATATGTACACTTTTTTTGAGTGGGGGTCTCACTTTGTCGCTGGAGTGTAGGCTGGAATGCAGTAGCATGATCATGGCTCCTCTCATAACTTGCCTCATTCTCGACCTCCCAGGCTCAGGAGATTCTCCTGCCTACCTCAGCCTCCTAATTAGCTGGGTCTATGGGTACATGCCACCATGCCTGGCTAATTTTTTGATTTTTTTGAGAGACAAGGTCTTGCCATGTTACTCAGGCTGGTCTTGAACTCCTGTGTTTAAGCAGTCCTCCCACCTCAGTCACCCAAGGTATTGGAATTATAGGTGTGAGCCACCACACCCAGCCTATGTACTTTTATTATCTTTTTTCTTCAATAATAGTATGTTGTAGAAATAATAAGTATAGAGAGAGCTTCCAGATTGCATAATCATTTATTGTGTGAATGTACCATAGTTTATTTGACTAGTGTCTTCTTGTTGCACGCTTTTTTTGGTTTCCAATCTTTTGACATTACACACAACTCTGCAACAGAATTACATTGTATGCACATCATTTCTCCCATGTGCAAGTATACCTATAAAATGAATTCTTGTAAGTGGGATTTCTAGGCTAGAGGACACATTTATTTGTAATTTTGATAGATATTTCCACATTTCCCTTCATGGAAATTTCACCATTTTGCACTTTAATCAGTCATGTAGGTATTACCTTCACAGCTTCACCAACAAACTGTGTCTGTTGTCAAATATTTGAATCTTATGAGTAAGATTGAACTTATTATCATGTTTAAGGGTCAAATGTTTTCATCTTTAACTAGAAATGTATTTTGTCTATTTTTCTATTGAGATGTTACTTTTTCCATCTCAATTTCTGGAAAATTTTTTAAACTGCAAAACTGAGATTAGTACTTAGTGGTATATTCAAAATAAGTTCCCTAATATTACTTGTCTTTTGCCTTTGCTTATGTGCTTTTTTCCATGAAAACATTTGTTAGTTTTATTTCATTGATGTTTACCTTTTCTTTTAGGCTTTGGAATTTTAAAAGTCATAGTTAGAAAGGCCTTCACAACAT
Organism: Carlito syrichta; assembly: GCF_000164805.1. Taxonomy (NCBI): domain Eukaryota; kingdom Metazoa; phylum Chordata; class Mammalia; order Primates; family Tarsiidae; genus Carlito; species Carlito syrichta. The sequence continues at coordinate 58,263 of NW_007250925.1, read as the reverse complement.
GAAGGTTTATAAAGCAATTTGCTTACATGTTCTTCTAGCACATTCGTGGTTTCAAAACTTATGATTAAACATTTGATATATTTGGAATTTATTATGGTGTGCAGTATAACATGTAGATTCAACAGTTTTTCCAGATGTCTACCATATCTTTTAGTGCCAGTCTTCTTCATTCTTCTCTTTTAGAGTTTTTCTGGTTATTTTTGCTTCATTTTTCCTGTAGACTTTAGAACCATCTTGTCTACTTCAATAAATATCCGTTAGTATTTTTATAAGGATTGCATTAAATTTATATATTAATTTATGATAATTGGTGTATTTGTAATGCTGAGAGTTCCTTTCCAAGAACATGGTATATCTTTCTATAGCAAGTCTACTTTTGTGTCTTTTGAGATTATTTCAAGGTCTTTCTCATAAAGTTTTTGTACATTTCTTGTTAAGTTTATTCCCAAGAATTTAATTCTCTTTGCTACTCTTGTATATGAGGCCTTCTCTTTCATTACGCTGGCTTATGGCTGTTGTTTATATGTAGGATGACTGTTGGTTTCTGTGACTTAGTTTTATGCTACCTGTCCATTTGTTTTCCAGTAGATTCTTTAGGTTATTCAGGTGTAAATCAGATCAACTGTAAATAAGAATGATTTTGTCTTTCCTTCCTAATTATACCACAAATTGTTTTCTACTATCTAATTTTATTATTACAAATCTCAAGCAGAATCAATTGGATAATTTAAGTCTCTATAAATATGAGCATGCCTAGAATTAAATTATGATTTGAAACCTTCCAAATTGATATTTTTTCTTATTAATGTCATGATAAGGCTCTGAATGACAAAGATTTTAAGTGTCATACTGCTGTACTTTTAGACTCAGATGGTGGGCCTGAAGGTTTGCTTAGGGAATTTAGGAGCTTTGGGCTGGTGGGAGGATAGAGGGGTCCTCAAAGCAAGATGGATGTCAGAGCCATTGACAGGATTTAGAAATAACTTTGGTGCTGTGCTTGGGCTAGCAAGGCATAAGCAGGTACCAAATGTCAGGGTCACATTTCACTCTGACTTACTCCTGATGTTTGCACTTCTCTGTTACTCCCTTCTCTTCTTCCTTCTTATTTTTGCCCTCCTGTTTGCCCTCCTCCTCCTCCTCCTCTTCTTCTTCCTTGTTTTGTAGTTAACAAAGTTTAAGGAGGATTTTCTGACATTTAGATTGGACTTAAATCTTATGCTATCTTGAAGAACATTTAAAGTAGAAGACTGCAGTAGGTCAAGAAGGGAAACTCAGGAGATAGTAGGGGAAATGTTTTAAAAACTACAAATCTGAGCAGTTGTCATAAATAGGGGTACTGTGGTATATCTGACCAGTTAGGGAGGGTCTTTGATACTGGGCCTCTTTTGGGAAGTTTATCCTTGAGAAGGCTGGAACCACAACATACCCCCCCTGTGACTGGCTGCCAGGCAGAACGCTGAGGACAGGGAGGTTAGAGGACTCAGGGGAAAGCCAGTATGAATGAAGTGATGGAGATTAATTAATTAGTGACAGGAATTTTTGCAGAGCACAGTGAAGGTGTGCCATTGATAAAAATTCACTACTTCAAGTGATCTCAGTGTGACTCTGGACAGAGACTGAGAGCATCTGCAATTATTACTGCATGTTCACAAAGAATACAATCTCAGTTCGGCGAGGATCAGAAGTATGTAAGCCACACAGGAGATTCACAGAACCTGTACAACAAGGGAAGAGAAAGGGACAGGATCAAAGCAGAGACAACTTTCTCATTCACACTTGCTAGTAGCTTGGGATGACTGGAAGGGAAAATGAGAAGCGTAGCAAATTCCGGTTGTGGTTTGTTAAATAATTTTGCTTGATCAACTGATTATTGATCAACTGTTTCATTTTATAGTGGGGATCCAGTCTTTGCTGGTATTGTTTTCAACAAAGTATTGCTTTATCAAGTCCTCCAGAAATGGTTAGAAATAGTCAATCAGACAGGGAGGAGCTAACAGACCATATAAACTGAGATTCCTGGGCCCCAAGTGGATGAAAATAGGCAGTAAAGAAAACCCTTTTTATAGGATATTGCTTTAATAAGTTTATTTCTGTTTGGGTATTTCAGTGCCATGTAGCCTTCAAGAGTGTTAGCCAGCAGAGAATAAGGGCCTGAGAGATGGGATTATGAGATCACAGAGAATTATGCAACCTCTTGCTACTTAATTGTTAGTATCCTGTGCTTTTTCATTAGTAAAACTGAAATAATATCTACATCCTAGGAATTTTATGAAATAATAAATAAATGATGTATGTAACGGATTTAGCTTCATACTTGAAGCATACTGAATGTTCTGTAAGTGATAATTAGTAGTATTACATCTGCATTTATAATAAACACTTGGCCTGGCCTGACCTATTACTTAACTTCCATTTTATTTTTCTTAACTGTTTAAACTGAGATGTGGAGCAACATTAATTGCAACCCTTGATTTCTAAGATTCCTAGAAGATTTCAGACCAGAATTGCAATATCAAACTTCTGGTATGAATTGAATAACTTCAGCTATATTGCATCCCTTTGACCTGCTCCTGTTTGGGTATTTAACATTGCAGGATAGCCTTTTCTGTCTGGACCTAAATTGAAGGAAGAAAGAATAACTGCTTTTCTTTCTTCTTGTAACTGTGAAACCTGTAGATTATAGTCCTGCCTTTGAGGAGAATTTTAGAGTATGGCAATTTGGGAACAGAGGAGTCCCATTTGAAGCTCACATTTCGATAAAAACCAACCCATCCTCTTAAATGTTTTCTTCCTCTGTATGTTGTGTTTTGCTGATTTCCTACCTTTTTTCCCCTTCAGGCTATATCTAGCTAATGATTCCTCACCAAACTAGTGAGGATATTTTCTCTTCCAGAAAGCTAATAGTTGACTTTTAACCAGAAGGCATGGCTATCTAATCTATAAATTATTTTTCTTTTCACTTATTTTATGTATCCTTCTATTTTCTTGGTTTGTTCCCTGGTTCTGTTATCAGAAATCTATGACTCTAGTTTTCTTCTTGTCACAATAACATAAGAAGTCATAAAGAACACTATCTTCAGGGTGATTAATTTAGTGGGAGATCCTTCAGATTGATTTAATTAGTATTGGGCAGAAAGAAACAAAACTTTTCTAATGTTTCTGCTTATACCACATAAATTAAATTGGAAATAGTTAGACAACCATGTAAATCCATTCTCTTATCTTACTGGCTTTTAGCATAATTTACAACATATAACATCTGTTCTCTGCCAGAGTAAATCAAATTTACTCTCTCTTATCTTCAAGTTTTTCAATAGAAGATGGAGGAAAAGTAACAAGCAATTAAGATACTTCAAGCTCCTTGCCTCAAGGCTAATCAGAAGCATACTCTATACTTTTATAATAATACCTTGTAATTTCGTGACTACAAACATTTTATTATATGCCTTTAGTCATTTGTAATATGACTGTATTGAGTTTCATTTATCAGAAAGGTTAAGGAGCTAATTTACTTTAGATAATTTCTTAACCCAAAACAGAACTCTCCCTACTTTTAAATGTTTTAATTATCTGCTCACACAGTTTAGAAATTTTTTATAGATTTTAGACCATCTTGATGACAATGAAACCAACAGTGGTGACAAAAGCTATCTCAATAAATTGTGATTTTGATGGAAGTTATGCAATTTAAAAAATACCACCTAACATTCAGTTCCTACTGTGTTTCAAGTGCTGTTCTAAATGTTTTGTTTATTTTAACACTTAACTATGTCCTGATAACAATACGTTTATGTCCTCGATTTTCACAGAAAAAGAAATGGAGTCTTAGCTTAAATGACTCCTCTAGGTCTCACTGGTATTAAGTGCAGGAGTTGGGATGTGAATTCATGCCTAGCTTTCTATCCCACCCTCTTTCAAATACCCAAATCATCCTGAGCAAAATGCAGCAGATTAAAATGATTTTGACATTGAAACAAAATGTTGCTATCTTTGTAGTTAACTGTCTGCAAGACCTCTTCATAAATCTAGCCCAAAGAGGGCCTTCTATAAAGCTGCCATTAAACACTGTAATCTGTGGTGACAAATCCAAATGATTTCAGATAAGTGTATCTGAATGAAGCAGTGTGAGGGGAGGGGTTGTGTTTGTCTTCTTCGCTGATCTATTCTTAGTGCCTAGCACTGGACTTGGCACATAGTAAGTACTCATAAAAACATTCATCGAATTAGATTAAAAATCAATTTGGTCTATGTAAAACTTGGTTTATATTTTTTAAATATCACTTTTGTTTTGGTAAAATTAATACTTTATGACTGTAAAGAATTTAGGCAATAAAGAAAGGAAAAGAAATCAGCCTAAATCCTGCTACTGTCCCTAAAAACAATCAGTGTTGACATTAGTAACCATAATTCCAAATATTATTTTGCGCCCCTATATAGAAAGTAAAATAGACAGTGTACTTTAAAAACGGGATTATACTACACCAGCTATTTTATTAAATACAATTTTAGTTTCACCAGAGTTTTAAAAAATTAAAATACATTGAAGTAAACCTAAAGGGATTTTTATAATTTGAATCATTTCTTCACCACAAGAATGATTGTTAATAATTGTTTCCTAAATTGTTCAGTGATCCCTCTTAGGTCTAGACAAAAGAAAATATGAAAAATTAATGTTTGTGTGTGTATGTGTGTAGCTAGATAGATTACGTTAGTTTGATATGTACATTTTTAAGTTTTTTATAGTATTAATTAATTTCAATTCCTGATATGAAATATGAAGACATTAGCATTTTATTCTTCCTCTGTATCTTATTATTTTTGAATTGTTATGGCTTATACTGCATTTGTTTTATTCTATTTTGATAATTCAAACAGTTATCTAATATTTATCTATATTTAAGTGACTTTTACCACCAATTCTTTTGCTATGTGTCCTTCATTTTGATACATCTCTTAATTGGATAGATTGCATACTGTCTTGTTTTCTAAGAAAGACTCATGAGTGTTGTATTTCCTAAGTTTTTTCATGGTTGAGAATGTCTGGTTGTCTTTTTATTTGAATGTCCATCATGACTTAGGGTAATACTCTTTGGTGTACTTTCTGTTAGAATGTTGTGGGCACATTTCCACTCCTGAGAAGGCTGATCACAGACTGATCCTCCCCCACTCACTCCTGCCATCTTTTGTATCAATTTCCTTTCCGTCTCCAAATGTGTGAAAATTTTCTTTATCTCTGAAGTTGAATAAGTTAACCAGCATATGATGAGTACTCTGCAACAATTTTTTATGGGCCTGGGCACTTTTTTATATTCACATTTTCATTAAAACATTTTTTTATATTATTATATCTTTGGATACTTTTCTGATCTCTGATGAATTCTCTGCTTTAGGGACATTATCTTTTTTTTGGATTGTTTTTGTCTTTCTTTCATTACTTACTGTTAGCTTTTCTCTGATAGCGTTGACTTTTAAATTTGCAATCATTGTGATAATCTCAAGTTCATTTTTTCCATTGTCACTTACATGAATCTCAGCTTTAGCAATTCTTTGCTTTCCTCTCTCAATTTTATTTGTTAGTTCTCTACTGGCATGGTTTTGAGCCTCAATTTGTTTCTTCTATCTGCAATCTCCCTTTTTATCTTTTATCATCTTGCTTTTGAGCTTCTGTTCTTTTCTGTTAGCTAGAATTCATTTTCATTTAGTTTTTTAAAAAGCTAATATATTTACATAGTTCAAAAATGAAAGAAAAGCTCTATGTGAAATGCTCTCATCTTCTATCCATCCAGTTCACTGCACCCATATATAACCAGTACTATGAATGAGTTCTGTGCCCTTTTGGAATTTATGTACATTTAAGCAAAAATAAAAAAATATATATTTTAAAAAGCTTTTGCTATATGGAGCACATATTATTTGGTTATATAGTTTAATTGTTTGTGGAGTAATTTTGTTCTGTCCTTTCATATTTTCCTTGCTACTTTTATTTTTTTTTTCTCATACTTTTCTTGGACAGCTCTATATGTACCTTTTTTATTGTTTCATAGTATAGGTAACTTCCTTATAACTTCCCACTTTATCTGAGATCAATGTTATTTGTACAATAAGCCAGAGTTGAAAATTGGACATTTAGGGCTTAACCTCTTTTTATAATCTGGGGACATAGCAGTGAATGGGGACTCAGTTAAGAAACTGTGTGTTTTAGTTAAAATCTCTGGACTTCTAGATTTCCTCCATCTAGAAAAGAGATGTATCCCACTCACACGGTGCTGGGGAGGATGATACCAATTCAACCTGCTTCTCTGGAGCCCTCTCACTTCATCCAAAAATTAACCTCTTTTAAAAAAAGTCTTTTATTTAGTTTATTTTATTTCAACTATTTCTCTACAGCAGCCATTTTTATTGTGTACCTGTTAAAAGTAGGAAAAGATACCAGCTCAGTTAGATACTCTCCAAATTTCTGGATATGAATGTGGATTCTCATGATTTTTATGACTGACAATTTAGCTTATGAAGGGTGGGAACAAGTTAAGTGGAAAGCCATGCCATCATGTTAGTTTGTTTGTTTCAGAATTCTGTTTCTTTTCTGTGCTATTAATTTATGAAGTTTATGGCATTGGTATTTTCCTCGTTTGGTTTCGACTTATCATTTTTTTGCTGTTTTTTCTTCTTTTTGTAAAATATTAGAGAAACGATTTTCCAGAAATCTTTGTTTTTCAGAAAGGTATTGGCTTTCCCCTTCCTTTTAAAGGAAAAACCCGAGGCAAGTTAAGTTTAAACGTTCAATTGAGCAAAGAACAATTCGTGAATAAGGCAGCCCTCAGAACCAGCACAAGTTCTAAGAACTCCAGCCTGAAATGGGGGCAGGCAGCACTTATAGACAGACAACAGAAATGATATACAGAGACACTTAACTGGTTACAGTTCAGTGTTATTTGAATCAGTTGGTTGCCTGTGATTGACTGAATCCCAGCTGCTGTAACTCATTGATCAGCTATTTGTTATCAGAGTATATCAGTACAGTACGTCTAAGTTAGGCTTTCAGTTAGTTTACATACTGAGTTAGGTTGCAGTTCCTTCCATAAGGACTTGAGTACAGAGGCATACTGAGGCCATTTAGTTTAATTTAACAGGCTTATGTGATTCCTTCTATTCCTTACCTGTAACGAAATTTCAGTGTTTTATGGGAATGATTATTGCAATATATGCAAGCAAATAATTCCTCTGTGAGACCAGAAAATATAAGGGGAGGAGTATTTGTCTAAAGCTAAACTGCTAATTTTATATTGAGGTTTTTGGCAGGATGAGATGATATTTTGAGATTTCCTTCAGTCTGTGGGCTGTCCTAGAATAGTTAAGTCCTTCAAATCATTTTATACATCAGTAGAACGTATTTCTGAACGTGGTGTTTGTGGTCCATTACTCCAAACAGCTGGAGCATAGAAGAAACTAGAACATCTGATAAAGATCCTGCTTAGAGGATTGAGGGAAGGTCTTAAAAAAGACCACACAATGTCATGTCGTTTCAAAGAGCCTTGTCTAACCTAGCTGCAGAAAAGGGACTGACTGAATTCACAGCTTTAATTGTCCCCCGTCACAGCCACAGCTGCTGTATACCCATTGATTACAAACGAGCAGGCTGCTGCTGCTGAGATGGAGCCAAGGTGGTTGATAGGAGAAGATGCTTAAAAAACTCAGTAGCCGGGGAGGGAGAATTGGAAACATTCGAGAAAGGGACTGGAGGAATGCAGGACTGCTCCCAGAGTCCCACCAAGCCCTCTGGTGCCACAAGCCCTCTGCCTGCTTCTGTTACATGCCAGGCTTTAGCAACTGTGAAATTAATATTTCTACATAATAATATTACTGTTTTTTCCCCAAAGGAGCCTTAAAACAATAAATATAAGTTTAAAAAAGCACCCCAAACAAATCCAACTAAGCTGGGAACTGAATCCCATGATTCAGAAACAAGTAGTGTTTTTTGGCAATATTTAAACTGTTTTGGTTTCTTGTTCCAGGTGCAGTTGGGATTCCCTCTTTCTCTTTTCTCAGTTCTTGAATTTTGCTGGCAGAAGTTTGAATGTTGTCATTGTGTGTGTGAGGCTTTTCACCAAAACCACATAACCTTTTCCTGTCTGATGAATTTGAAAGCTCCTGACACCTTTCTATCCGCAGATTAAATGCATCTTAGCAGACATAGGTGCTATTCCATTGTGATTGAGTTATCAAGGATGCATAACAAAGTTTCTTTATGTAAAACTAGAAGCTAATAGTATCCACAGCTGACCACTTCCTCTTCCTCAGGGAATTAAGGTGGCCTGAAGAGTTTTATTATAAAAGAAACAACAGATCCTAGCATACTTATACAGAAACCCCTTAAAGAGATGTGGCATTGCCTTTCACTGAGGCTAGACATGAGTCCATCTTATGAAAAGCTGTATCATTGTGGTGGGGTAGAGAGTGGTGAGGGATAATCCATCATACAGCATAGAAAACAGATAAAGGGACAATGAGTATTCTCTATCATGGCTCGGAGGAGAGGTTGTTCTGGCTCAGTTACTACTCTGAAAAACAGACATATCCCATCCCAATAGTGTTGATTTGTTACATAGGATGAATATACAATTTATCATCCAAACAGGAACATTATTGCAGAGAGTGAAAGGGGGATACTATTTATAATTAATTCAGGGTATCAGTGCAAATAGAACTGTTCTGGGCAAATCGTAACCCACTGCTTCTAACTGATGCTGTGAGAACTAAGCAAACTTTTGATTCCAGTTGGCCTTCCTAAAGAATTTGGTCTACCGAGAGAATGTAGTGGTAATGTATTAATTTAAACATACTTATTGAATGTCACACAGAGGTTTTGCCTTCATGGAGCTTGCTGTCTAGTAGGGAGGTAGTCAGTTAAGTTCTTATTATATATTGTGATCAGTGTTGTGCTAGGAGAAATATGAGGTAGCATAGGTGGGTTACCACTGAGATTTGGAGGTTAAGAAAGTTTTCCTGGAAACCGCTAGTTTCTGAGCTAAGACCTGAAGTGTGATTAAAACTTATTGGACAAAGGAGGTGGAGGAGAGAGTTTTTCTAGCCCAGGGCATACACAGGCCAGAGCCTAGAGAAAGCATTTATTCTAGTTAATGAAAAACATTCTAGCTAACAATAGATGTATGTTGGGCTGTAACTTAGAGTAAGTGAAGAAGAGGAACAAGAATTGTGGTGGCAGAGGTGGGAGAGGGCAGCTATAAGAGAACACACTCCTTTCTGTACTCATGCACTTGACTTCATCACCAGCATGGACCCATACCCCTATGAGTTTCTATGCCAGATTCAGGCTTGAGCTGGGGGAAGGGAGAAGCTTCACATTGAATGAAATTGAACATTTTGACTTAGATTAAATTGGACTTTTGAAAAACATTTTTATTTTAATGAAAGCAATGTACTTAATCAAACAGTAATGATTTAAACAGTACTCTCCCACTTATGACAAAAACACATGTCCTTAGCCCTATCCCATTCTGCCCTTTGATTTCTACATTGTAGAGGCAATCACTCTCAACCCAACACTTTTAGCTGCTGCTTCTGGTATTTATTTCCACATTCCTGTTGTATCCTTATTTTTCAGTTTTGAGCATTCCCTATTAATTTTGTTCTGTGATAAATGAGGATTTGGATATCTTTTATTACCACCCTGCCTCTTCTTGCCCCAACATACACAGTTTCTCTCTCTCCTCCATCCTTCCAGTATAATTGTGTTGTGATTTATTTGAATTAAATCAGTGTTTCATGCTTACATTATTATGTCTATGTAAATAGACAAATTTGCAGCTCAGCAAATGATATTTTCCTGTATTACTTTTTATTCTATTCTTCTTGGTGTTAATTGTTCAGTTTTCTATGTACCTTTTACTAATTCTTCCAGATTTGGGACATAAGGATCCATCTGTCAGTTGTACTTTTTTTTTTCTTTTGTGCTGTTCTGAAATCTCACCTTCCTGCTCTAGGCTGGATAGGTTGTTTGCCAGGCCCACTGCACAGTATTCATCTCAGGACCGCCTTTTGCCTCTATCCTGTGTTAATTTCCCGAATTCACGTTTCTTTCCTGATTTAGACTAGACGTTTTTTCCCCTAAAAAAGTTGAGATATCATCTAGGGGTAAAAATAGGAGATTTACCCAATAAAGCAGATCTGAAAATAATGGGGAAAAAGTCACTTTCTACTTTCACTCTACCAGGTCTAGTTTATTCAATAAACCAACTATGTAAATGAGGGAATATTATAATCAGTTTGTGTTCTAGAAACATTCATTAGCCATTGTGTGTTTATTGATGTAATGGGGAGCAAGATAGGTGTAAGACCAGCCCTCCTAGATCTAAACTTTATTAAACTATACAGACAAATGGGCAATTTGAATGTAACATGAAAGGCTGGTACAGGATGTTATGCTCACGCATGATAGGGGCACTTAACTTTGGAGTATAATGAAGGATGAACTGAGGGATCAAGCATAAAAGGTTCCATATTGTATGATTCCATGTATATGAAATATCCCGAATAGGCAAATCCATAGAGATAGAAAGCAGATTAGTAGTTGCCAGGGCTTGTAAGAGGGGAGAATGGGGAGTGACTTCTTGATGGGATGGATTTCTTTTTGGGGTGATGAAAATGTTCTAGAACTAGATATTTGTGATAGTTTCAGAACATTGTGAACGTGCTAAAAGTCACTGAATTATATACTTTAAAATGGCTAATTTTATGTTATGTTTCTCTGACTTTCTTCCACCCTTCTCCCTGAAACAGATCATTGGAGAAGTGGTCTCCTCATACCTGGAGGGAAGTAATGTCCTCATCTCTGAAGACACAGAGACACAAAGAATCTGTACAAGCAGGCCTTGCTAATTTCCCCCCAGTTTATTACCATTAGATCATTTTATTTTGTCCCCCAATTATATTTCTCCACAACTGTCCACTCTTTATCAAACCTAGGCATACAAATACATAAGTTTACCTGTTTCTTTGGGTCTTCATTTCCTCACGAAGGCTCCCATGCCACAGAAAATATATATTAAAAACAATTGTATGCTTTTCTCTTGTTAATCTATTTTTTGTTATAGGGGCCTCCGCCATGAACCTGGCGATGGGCGAAGAAAAAAATCTTTCCTCCCCACATAGTATACTACATACACGATTTGCATTTGCTTTCTTCACTTAATACATTGTAGAGGTCATTTCTTATCAGTACATAGAATGTTGCCTAGTTCTTTCTAACAGCTTCACAGAATTCCATTATTGGGCTATAATTTATTAACCTGTTCCCTATTGAGGGGATATGTAGATATCTAGACATCCAGTCTTTTGCTGTAACAAACAATGCTATATTCTATATGTATATATGCTATTTTGTACAGATGTGAGCATGTGATAAGGTCCTCAACTAAGGCAGTGGCAACCTGAAGGGAGAAGAGGAGATAGAGAGAGACTATGAGACAGAACAAGCATGCAAGGAGGCAAATTTTATAACATGTGGTAACTGATTGCATATCCTAGGTGAAGGAGAGGGAGAAGTTTGTATTGCTGTATATTTCCAGTCTCTAGCCAAGGGCTGATGCTTAACAAATATTTTCTGAATGCAACCACAAGAATAGCTTAAAAGTTTGTAGAATAAATTATGAGTTCTAGTAAATGAACTATTCTCACATCCACACTTTTGATTTTTGTGTCCTCTTTCCCCTGGCATTCCTGGAGGACTTTGACTTGTCAATTTACTGGCAAGCAGTCAAAGACTTTTTTTGGCAAAAAGAGAAAAGTTATGTATTTATTTATTTTTTTGAGTTGGAGTCTCACTCTGTAGCCCAGACTGGAGTGCAGTGACTGCTCCTGGCCACCGCAGCTTCGACCTGCTGGGCTCCGGATCTTTCCGCCTCAGCCTTCCAAGTAGTGGAACTACAGGCGCGTGCTACCATGCCTGGCTAATTTTTGATTTATTGTAGCGATGAGGTCTTGCCAAGTTGCCCAGGCGGGTCTCGAACCTGCGGGCTCAGGCAATTCGCTCACCTCAGCCTCCCAAAGCGCGGGATTACAGGCTGAGCCACCGAGCCCGGCCAGAAAAGTTTATTTAAAAGTATATTAGAGAGAGAAAGAGAAGGGAGAAAGAAGATCCACCCCCCCAAGGTGGGGGAGGGGGCCAAAGCCAGGAAGCACGGAGACAGCCATAGCTCAAAGAGCACATGGCACACCAGAGTCTAGCAAAGCAATGGCCGTTGGTTGCTTGTGGTTGAGTCCGTTTAACCATTCCCCTTGATGGAGGAAGATCATTAAGGTGATTGGGTGGTGGTGTTCTCCATCAGATGCAAGACCAGAACAGCCCAACCTTTCAATTCATGGTTTAGCACAATAATCTCTAGTAAGCTTTTAGGTTCCTTGTCAAAGTTGAAGATCAAAGATCACCCTTTGGCTGGCCAAAGTTATAAAAGTCAGTGACTTTTATTGAGCAATGCATTGCATGACTCTAGGGTCTTTGTGTTGTCGATTATGGGCAGTGCAGTCATTAATAAATCATTGCAAATCTCATTGTGGTATACCAGTGTTCTTAAGCAGAATGAGTGTTTTATGAATCAGAACAAATATAATATTTAGGTTTCCAGTTAATTTTAAAGCTAATAATATTTTACACAATTTAAATTTGTAGTAAGTAGTGCTTTTAATCAGTGTTCGGATAAGACTTACTACTTTCTCCATTTCCTCATACTATGGTGTATTTCTGTATCTTGTCCCATTCAGGAACTTAAATTTGTATCTTCTCAGACTTCCCTTAAAATCTCCTTCCGTAGCTAATTAAACTACGATTTAAAGCATGGTAAAATTGTAATTAAGCTAGTTTTGACCCCCCACATAGTAAACACTTAGAATCTCAGTATATTCTTTTTTTTTTTTGAATTGGAGTCTCACTCTGTTGCCCAGACTGGAGTGCAGTGGCATGCTCCCGGCCACCACAGCCTCAACATGCTGGGCTCCGGTGATCCTTCCGCCTCAGTCTTCCAAGTAGCCAGAACTACAGGCATGCGCTACCACGCCTGGCTAATTTTTGATTTATTGTAGAGATGAGGTCTCACCAACTTGCCCAGGCGGGTCTTGAACCCACGGGTTCAGGCAATCCACTCACCTCAGCCTCCCAAGGCATGGGATTACAGACTGAGCCACCAGCCCGGCTGTATATATTCTTAATTTACGATGCAGCTTCTCAGCATTAGTGATTGATATAATCAAATTGCCATACTATATTTGTGTTTAGAAAAATTTACAACTGCAAACTTAAAAATTGTAGATAGCTTTATTTCATGTTTATATGTAATTCTTCACACTCAGTAATCAGGAACAAACTTGACTCGTGGTTAGTGTAAACTTGCCTATATGTACCTAAATCTCTATATGTATTTTTTCCCGTTTTCTGTCATCTATCTGCTTTTGGCAACAAAGTGTAAAATTTCTACTTGTGTGACTTTTATTAACCTTACTTAGGCCTTTTGAAATTATTTAATTTAGACATTTCAGGTCAGACTCAATCTGATGAAAAATTGTTCTGCAGCAACCTAGCAACACTTTGACTGCTATGTAAGTAGAAATGTAAGTGTTGGAGTTTTTATAGGCAAACTTTATGGTTAAGGACGTTTCCTGTTACAAGAAATCTGAAGTAAAACTTGAAAAGAAAATGAATAAAGAAATAGGATTGTCTTGCCTCCTGCTATATAGGTTAGCAAATTCAGAAGCCTTTATTAGTAGCTCAAAACAGTTCCTTAAGAAGCATTACCAAAAAACAAAACAAAATAAAACAAAACAAACAGTAAACTGACTCAGGCTCCTTCCCCTTTCCTTTTTTCTTTCCTTAATAGACTTTGTCAAAACATTCTCATACAGAGTATATAAATGTATATAGGCCTACCAGCAGTTTATGAGAAGCTGTTTCCCTACAGTCCCACCAACACAGCACGCCATTTCGGTTGCTTTTTGCGAACCTCCCTTTGTTTGATTATACCTTTTTTGAAGTTTGGAGGTCAGGTCTTCATCATTATCCAGACCATAGACCAATCTCTATGGAACCAGCTTTAATATAGTTAATGAGGTTGGAGAAAGAAAACAAAAACAGCTTTTAAACATTATTTTTTATATAATGTTTATTAGAAAATACTTCAGGCATTTGTTAGAAAATACTTCATTGACCATGTCCAAAGTAGGAGAACAGAGAGAAAAAAATAGAACAAACATTCTTGGATAACACTGTCCCTCTGTGCTGTACTTTATCCTTTTTGCAATATTTCCTTTAGATCCTTTTTTAGAAGTGAAATATCACAAATAGATATGAAGTTGCCTATATACTCTTCCCTGATATCATTTACCTTCTCTTTCCCCAGAAGTATCATTCTCAAACTGGTTTTTACTTCTACAATAAACATTGTTTTGTGTGTTTCAGTGACATCATGTAAACTCTTCTGTGACATTTTCCCCAATATCATGTATTTGAGATGTATCCATGTTGATATATGTAATTCATGTTATTGTTTTATAATTTATATGAATATGTAATTCATTTATCCATTCTCCTGTGGTGTACATTTGAGCTGTTGCCTACTTTCTGCTAATACATGCAGTTCTATGATGAATGCCCCCTAGTAACATGTCTCTGTTTCTCTTTCAACACAAGTAAGGATGTGTGTAATTCCAAGAGCTACTGCATCCATCTAGGCAGAAGAAATTTGCTAGGTCAGAGGGAAAGCAGTTTCTGAGAGGGTACTGTGGTATAGGGAAACAGTTCAGTGTTCCTGGAACAAAAAGTTTCTTGCTATTTCTGGGTATGAATTATGTAAGTATTAGTAGGAAGATCATATTATGAATTTGGAGAGGTAGATGGGGTGAAGGACTCAGTACCTTTTTTGAGTGATTTTAAGTGGGACATTATTTGATCAGTTTTCATTTCAAAGACATTGTTCTTGTGGGTTGGAGAATGTTCTGGAGTTGGAATGAGGAGTGTTTCAGTTAGTACCCTTTGCATTATAAGTAATAGAAAATCAAACTCAAATGGATTAAGTAACAAGGATGTTTATTGACCCACAGGAGTGAAATGTTTAGAGGCAGAAAGGTAAGTTTGACTCAGCAGCTCAATTATGTCACCAAAGCCACAATTTTTTTCAACTCTGCATTTTATGATATCTCTACCACTTCCTAGTTGCAAGACAGCTGCCAACAGCTCCTGGGACTATACACTTCATTGACCATGTCCAAAGTAGGAGAACACAGAGAAGGACATATAGGGTACCTCTCAATCATTAAATCAAACCAAAGGTCTGATTATATATGCCCACTACTGAACCAACCAGTGGGCCAAGGAAGATGAAATTATTTGATTGGTTTATCTCATCAAGGTCTTCCTGTGAGACTAGGGGATGGTGTTATTTCAACCCAGGCAGCAAAGATGCTACATCATTGAGGGAGAGGTGGTTCTCTATAGGACAGCCTCCCCAAAGGCTGCTAGGAAGGTGTGATGGAGAAATGTAGGCTGATTAGAAACCCAATAGATAAATATCTCTATAGCAGATAGTGGGCAAGCCTGGAGTGAGAGACATATACAAATAGGTGAAGAAACAGCAAGGATAAGGGGCTTTGGTTATGGCAGTAGGGAGAGACAGAAGGAAGAGGACTTAAGAAATATGTAGAAAGTAGGACTTGGTGATTTATGATAATGGGGAGATAAGGGAGATAACTAAATGTATGAGTTAGGTTAGGCTAAACAGCCATAACAAAGAGACTCAAAATGTAATAGCTCAAACAAAGTTGATTTCTTTTTTAGGTTTGTTGTGTGTTCTAGGTTGCTGATGGTGAGGGTCTTTTAGGGACCCCAGTTGATCTCGCCCAGACCACTTTCAACATATAGCTTCCAAGATAGCTTTGTTTATTGCCATTTTCATTCTTAGGAAGGGGGGAAGTGCATGGAAGTATGAGCACAGGAGATTTTGGGGACCAGACTTTAAAGTGGCCCCCATCATTTCTGTTCTTATTCCACTGGATAAGACTATTTCTAGACCAAAAGTGAGAAAAGAGTTTTGTGGTGTGGGTGAACATGAATTTTGGTGGATGGCTGCCAGTCTCTGCTACAGGCAAACTGGCACATAGTGACTCCCATGTTTTGGCTTGAGCTATTGATGATTGGTGGTACCAGCAAATATGTTAGAGATTTCAGAAGGAGGATTTGAAGTGAAGGGACAAGGGGGAGGTGAGAGTTCAGATTGGGATATCTTGAGTTTGATATGTGTGTGAGGCATACAGGTGGAAATAATATAATTGACAGATGGCTATACAAGCCTGGTTCTCATGAATGGAGGTCAGGAATAGATATAGAGATTCGAGAGTCATCCATTAAGTGGTTGATACTTGGGGTAATTTTTGCTTAAAAGCATTACCTGACATTCACCTTAAAGCCTATCTGCTTCTTTTCTGCTGCCCACTCCTTCAATCATGCAACATTTTTAGGCAGTTTATCCCTTGCCAGTTTGACAGCTTAGTACTTGGGAAAGCTAAATTTATTCTTCAAATCTAGAGATGTCTTCTTCTCACAGGTTGTTTATCAAAATGTCAAAATAATATCACTGCTACATGATGGCTAGGGGATCCCATTGTTAACATGACTCCAACTAGATAAGTGCTTTATAATCACTGCCTTTGATTGCCTGTCTTTAATTCAGCTCTCTATGCTTGACAAAACAATTAAGATTTTAAACAAATTATCTACGGGTTGCCCCTTATTCAAATGCTTATTTATCCTAGTTGTGTATGATTTTTACTTAGAGAAACTGTCTCCATTTTTCTAATAAGTTGTGAGTGATTGCATTTCCCATAATCCTAGATTTGTAATTGAGTCTAAGAATTTTCCATGTTGGGTTTGGGACTCACAGTTGTCAGAGTTATTTCTACTGTACCCATTATAAAAGTAATTGTGTTCCTAGAAAACTTTCAGAAAGGGAAAGATTGTTACAATTTTTTTTTTGACTTTGGCAAATATGTGTTTTGGAGTTAAATAACGACAATGTGTTTCTCAGACATATTTCATCTATCCTATTGCATGGATTCTTAGTGTCAACAAGGATCTTAGAAATCATTCCCTTATTAATTGTGGTGACTTCTATTATGATCAGTCAGAGAACCCTATAGATTCAGCTTGGGCACCTCAGTATTGGGTGGCTCAGTACTTTTCTAGGAAGAATTGTTTTCTTTACTTTTCTTTAGATTAGAAAATATAGTTTATTTAGAAAATAAATTAGGAGTGAAAGCAATTGATTCACCTCTCCAAGGTAGGAGAGGGGGCCAAAGCGTAGGAAACATGACAGCGGCCATAACTCAAAGAGCACATGGCCACATCAGAGTCTAGTAAGGCAATGGCCAAGAATTGTTTTCTTGATGAAACAATCTAAAGACTATTGTTTAGGTTGAGTTCAAGTCTGCATGCTTCTAATTCTACTCATTAGCTCAAAAGCAGCAGATATCAGCTCTTTCATATTATGGTCATTTAACCTTAAGGGGTGACTGTGTGACACATATATGGAACTATAGATAATATAGGTAACTGGCTATACATACAACTACATCTTTGGTTCACTTAAAAACACACTGAAATGCAAATGAGAGAGAGTGAGGAATTTGGTGACATTGACTCTTTTCTGGTTTACGTTAAAGTAAATCACTTGTAACACACTTTAATCATTATGCATAAAAAAGTATTTGCCACCCATTTTCAGAGTAAAACACGAGTTCATCAAGATTCGAATATAGCTTTGCTATTCTTAGTCCACTTATGTCTTTTTATCTCATTCATTTTTTATAAACTATGATTTCTAGACCTTCACTGTCCTGGTCACCCTCTTCTGTACAAATAGTTATTTGTAAATGTCCTTCTTAAATTATAGCATATCTAGAATTGCATGTGATATTCCAGTTATGGTCTGTGCAGTGTGTGGCTCATTGCTGAGTGTGAGCCATGTATTCTAAAGCACTAGAAGATTGGGGAATAAGATGGTGGAATTAAGAATATGTTCTCTCTTGCTGGGCTCGGTGGCTCAGCCTGAAATCCCACGCTTTGGGAGGCCGAGGTGAGTGAATTGCCTGAGCCCGTGGGTTTGAGACCCGCCTGGGCAACTTGGCAAGACCCCATCTCTACAATAAATCAAAAAATTTAGCAGGGCATGGTAGTGCACGCCTGTAGTTTCAGCTACTTGGAAGGCTGAGGTGGAAGGATCGCTGGAGCCCACCAGGTTGAGGCTGCAAGGCCGGGAGCATCCCACTGTACTCCAGTCTGGGTGACAGAGTGAGACTCCAACTCAAAAAAAAAAAATAAAAAATAAAGAAAAGAAAAGAATATTTTCTCTCAACTTTTAAGTGTTAGGTACAAAAAATTCAAGTGTGTTGGTGTGTGTTCTGATCCAAAAAGTGTTTGCTATTAGCAAGGACCTGTTATAAATCTTTTCAGTCTGGGTATCTACCAATTAATAAAAGGCTTTGAATGATCAAATCCATAATAGGGAATAATAGAATTTATGATTATTGTTCTATTTATTTTCTATTGTGAAAGAAATAATTTGTTAGTTTCAGTTAGATCTTATGTATTGGTTACAGGTGTCAGTAATTCAATATATTTAAATTTGAACATTTGCATATATTATCTGAGATAATGACCTAGTTGTAAAATGTTCTCTCATTTTTCCATACTTCTCTGAGGACTGAAGGCCATTTTAAATTTCACTGCCATTTCACCCTGCTCTTTCAACTGGGAGTGATTTTTTTCTTTATTTTAATTCTAGGCCAGGCTCAGTGGCTCAGCATGTAATCCCAGCACTTTGGGAGGCCAAGGCAAGTGGATTGCCTGAGCTCAGGGGTTCGAGACCAACCTGAGGCAACATGGCGAGACATTCTCTCTACAAGAAATCAAAAATTAGCCGGGAATGGTAGCGCGTACCTGTAGTTCTGGCAACTTGGAAGGCTGAGGCGGAAGGATCGCCAGAGCCCAGCAGGTCGAGGCTGCAGTGATTGGGAGTGTATCACTGCACTCCAGACTGGGTGACGGAGTGAGACTCTAACTCAAAAAAAAAATTCTCTTAGTTCTTTCTTGACACTTATCCCACCCATCTTCATACTATGGATGTTTGTGTATGTGTTTAATCTCCTATAAGAAAATACAGATTTTAAGGGAATCTAATATATCTTATTCATTTTTAATTGCCCAGAAAGCCTAGCCCAGTGCTTTGTCTAGTTTGCACTCAGTAGTCATTGAATGAATATGTAAATGCAAGAAGGCTAAAACTTTGCAACTAAATGCAATACCTTCATGGAAAGTGGCAGACTTAATAAATAAAAGCATATAATAAAAAACAAAAGAATATATTTGTAATAAAGTTCAAAAGCACTCAATTAATTAATTAACTAATTATAATTCTCTGGTGTGGAATGATTTGTTAGGATTGTTTATATTTATGTATTATATACAATATGTGCTTTATGATAGAAGAAAAGCAGAATTATACAATAAGAATATTATCACCATCATCCAGTATCCTGGCTACAGGTTTCAATTCTTTCAGACTTGCTGATGCCTGTTTGGACATTCTAAATAGTGGATTTAAAAATTAACATTTTGCATACCCATTTGTGCCTGGGGAATGAGATGTCACTCTGAGAAGTCGCTATTGGTTTATATATTAATAGCATCTTCTCATCTTGAAGAAGCTAGTATAATTGTTAAGTGAGGAAATATCCTGCTTAAGCTTACTGATGAAAATCATGAAAATATCAACCATTGTTTTGAGATTTATGGTATAGTCAGATACCTTGCATTATCTCTTTCAATATTTACAAATCTTTAAAACAATCCAGTGAGGTAGAGTTTGTAATTAGCCTTATTTCGTGAATGAGGAAAGGGGTTCAGAGAGGTTAAATAGATTGTCTGTAGTAAGCAGTATAATCTATACTGAATCCAGAACCCAAACTCTTGAACACAATATTCTCCTCTGTGTTTTTATAATCAAACAAACCTGTAAATACTTGCCAAGTTCTTAATATGTGCAAGGTGATTTTTAGGGATTGTTAAAATAAAGCTATATAAATCAAGGACAAGATGTCAATTCTTATAGAACTTTAAAATTTTTCTGGAAGGACCACATGCTTATCTAATGGAATACAATACTAGTGTAGTCCACAACCAAGTGCCAACTGAATGACACTGGCATAGTGCTCTGTAGGAATGTATGGGAAGGCGTTGGGGTGGGCTGGGAAGGTTTTAATGAAGGAAACCAGACTTAAGTACTTATTGAATGACAGGGAGAATGTCTATCAGCAGAGATATGGAGGAGGGTATTTCAGACTGGAGCAGAAGGCAAAGGAGGAACATATCATGAGCCAAATTCAAGCTGGCAGAAGTTCAAGACATAGCCAGGGAATACCATTGCACATTGTCAAAATTATTTTTTCAGACTTTCATTGTAAAAAATAATAATTCCTTCATGAATCTAAGTTATGCTCATCAGAAGAATTACACAAAAACAATTTTTATAACTGGAAATATCAAAAGCAAGGGTATATAAATATTTTATTAGGGGAAAGAGTATTCATTTAAATTTTCAAAAATGAAAAAATAGTGCAAATTGGCAAGGAGTAAAATTTATTATCATCCATATTATCTATTGTTGTTTCATAGTAGCTGTATAATTTTTAAACATTTTAAAGCAGTTTTCTTTTTTTATAAACAATATTTTTTATTATGATATTGTGGGGTACAGTAAAGGGTTAGGTATACAAATATGCTTCGTTCAGGCATTCTTGTTGATAAGGGGTGTCCCCCATTCTCAGACAGATGTTTACTACCATTAATCTCATCTCCCTTCCCCTCCTCCCCCCATAGTTTCCCATCACTGTCAGTCATTTTCTTATGGTAATACATTGGATGATCAAGGTCCACTATCAGTATGGGGGATGATGAAAAATTTGAAAGCATTTTTCCAAAAAGCATATGAAAACAATATACCTCATCCACCAAGAATAAGTGTAATCATGTAAGACTTTAAGAAAGGTAAAGGATACGGTGCTGCAGGAGAAAGGAAGTGCAGACAGTCACAGAGGGAGCTGAGCTTTCCAAGTCCAGCTCCTAGAGCCCTCAGCAGCACAGGACACACTTCATCTTCTGATTATAAACCACTAAGATCTATACCTAAGATATGAGGTTCCTTGGTCTCAGAGGAACTAAGGCCCAAATTTTCTGAAAAGTATTTTATACCCTGCTAGCCATATAGGTAAAACCATGCTGTGTAACTTGTTTAAAAAGTCTGAAGAAATGTATGGGAATGATAATTCGGGAGAGAGGTTACTTTGATGGTGGGGATGGAGGGATAAAAATGTCATAGATGGCAGTACAGCAATTATATGTGTAAGGTTTTATTTCCTTTGTCTGGTGGCTAATCCATGGTTGTTATACAATTCTCAATTCTGTTTTGTATGTCTGAAGTATTTTATAATAAAAAAGCCCGGGTGCAAAACCTTTCCTCATTTCATATAAAAATAAGCTCACGAGATATACTTTCACATTGTCAATTGCAAGAGCCTAAGTAACTTCTTTATGATGACTTAATATAGTTATCTCAACAAGTCAACAAATCCACTTTCTGAAGGGTTAGGGTCAAAAGGTCGATTAATTAGATAATTGTAAACAAGTAAAAACAAAAGAATTACATGACAAGTACCACTACAATCAATTTTTGAAAATTACTTAAAAATTTGACAAATAAAAATTATATATTTATCATGTATGTGTACATTTAGAAGTATATATACATTGTGGAATGGCTAAATTTAGCTAATTAACATATACATTACTTCACTTATCATTTTTTGTGATGAGAATACAAAATCTACTCTCATAGTGATTTTCAAGAATACAAGACATTGTTATTTCCTGTAGCCACCATGTTGTACAATAGATCTCCCGAATTTATTCCTTCTCGATGAAATTTTGTATTCTCTGACCAACATATTTACAGCCTTCCTGCCCCCAGCCTTTCTTATTTTATTTGTTATGTGTTTATTTTGGGTGGATATAAACTGATTAAACATGTGATGAGAGGTGACAGGGCATTGAAGACCAGGAAAATGGTGTATGACTGGAAAAGCATGAGTCCTGCTTGGTAAGGGGAGGGAATAAGGGTTACTGGGACAAAGGGAAAGGTGAAGGAGGGATGCTGAGGGAAACAGGAACTAGGTCACAACCGGCTTTGTATGTTTGGACAAGGAGCTTCATCTTTATCATCTAGGAGAGGGACAGATAGTGCATCTTGATGATATCATTTAGGTCCCTGGATCCAGCCACGCCTGAAGCTTCAGCTAATGCTAGGTTTTTCAGTTACTGGAGTCAAAAAAAAAAAAATCCCTTCTTGTCTTAAGCCGGTTTGAGTTGTGTTTATTTCTGACTTCCAGCCAAACACTACCAATAGACATACCTGATTTCTTCTAATTGTCTGAGAAAAGGATGTCTTGCAGTCACATGCCTTGGGGGTGGCCTTAGGAGATGGCTTAGGTAAATATAATGTGGTAACTCCAAATCTGAGAGGGCTTGCATTTTATGTTTGCCTATTCCAAAAAAGTCACCCAGAGATCCAGCAGGGAAAGAAGAAATTGGTTTATTAAAACTTACCGGAAGCACCAATGGTGGCAGTTCGGTGAAGAATCTGTGCTTTGGGGCAGTATAGCAAGCAGTTTTATAATCAAAGCAGTCAAGCTAATAATTCAAATTCCTATACGGTGTTTATAATTACATTGATTGAATGTGACAACTACATTGTTTTCAGCTTTGCTTGGTCACCTGCATCCCATGACTTTTTACTAGGAATATGCACACATTTCAGAGACCAGCCCTAGCCAGAGTCTGCTCCCTGAGGGAAGGGTCAGGAAGAAGCCAAGTAGAGAGGAAAACAGTCTACGTCTGAACAGTACTGAACAGTAAATAAACAGAGCTCTAGAATAAAAAAAAAAATCTTAATCATCTGAAATTCAAAATGTGGTTCTTGTATTACCCGCAAAAGTATTAACTGTAGGGGGTGGTGGTGTGAATGTTAGTGTGTTAATTTCTAGGCTGTAGCCCAGATCTACTAGTAGAGGCTTAGGTGAGGTGGCAAGGTCTCAGGACCTTGAGCTTCACACAAGTAATTATCCAAATATGTAAATAAGTCATACTAGTGCCAACTTCATGCTATTCATAAGGAAGAAGAATTCAGAACAGTGATTCTCAATTTTGTTTGCATATTGGAAATGGAATCAGTTGAGGGATATTTACTTCATGGTCCCTCTGTTTCTTAAAACCCACCTGTTACTGATTTTCTGGCTAGTGTGGCCCCATGAGTTGGAGGGAACTTAGGAGTTGGGTAAAACTAATACCATTCCATGAGCTCCCCTGTTGATAATTGCCTGTATCTGATCACTGATGGATGTCATCTTGTAAATGGTATAGTTACATCCAATTGAGTCATTTAGGAATTTTTAGCTTTTTTTAAAAAAATGTATTTTATTATAGAGATGTGAGGTACAAGTAAGGATTAACTGCACAAGTAGGCAGCATGCAGGTGAAGTTTGGGCTTCCAACTGGCCCTTACTTCCTCTGGTCTGGGACCAGATACCCTTTGTGTTGCTAAGTGCCCCCTACTGGCATGGGTTTCACTTTTACTGAGAGGTTTTTAAGGTGTAGCAGAAAATTAATTTTAAGGAAGAAAACTTTCCAGTGGTACTGGAAGGATTGCTGGGGACAGGGAGATGCCCCCCCAGTTCTCCATTGGATCATTTCTTTCAGTCTACAAATGTGCCCCAAAATGTTTCAAATCTTTCCCATATTTCTCTTTCTTCTTCCAGTCATCCTTCTTCAAAGCACAGTCTACACTCACCTACGGGGCATCAAGGCAGACCCAGAGGCTCACTGCAGAGATTTGTTTGGGCAAAGCTGCCATTGTTTGTATCAAGAGCTTTGGTAAAACAAAGCCAAGTTAGGGGGCTTGTCAGCTGGCAGTTAGGGGTAAATTGTTAACAGAATAGCAAAGTAGATCACCTCAAATTTAGAACAGGCCGAAAAATGTTCATGAGAATAGTCTGTAAGTAAATCAAGGATCAGAAAAGGGGCAATCCACAACAATTTCCTGGCATGCGTATTTTTAGAAATTGTTTTTTGATGTGCTATTTTTTGGGTACATATACACAATGGAATATTACACAGCCAAAAAGAAGGAAAAAATTATGAACTTTGCAGCAACTTGCATGGACTTAGTCTATAATACTGAGTGATCTATCACAGAAACAAACAACCGAGTATCACATGTTCTCCCTCATAAGTGGACCTTGAACAACTATTGTAATACTATAAGAAAGGGATTGGCAGTTGAGGGAAATTGCCAGGGGAGGAGGGGGCACACCTCATCAACAAGGGTACCTGCATAATAAACATTTGCATACCTAACCCTAAATTGTACCCCACATATTTAAAATAAAAAAAATGAATATTCTTTTCAAAGTTTTCCAATTGCCTACTGGAGGTATTCACTTACCTTAATGGCCCAGTGCACTGCCTTGGTTTTGGAAAATCTAGCTTGCACCACCAGACTACTGAACACTAAGATATACCTTCTAACTATCAAATTCAAGGGACATTGTTCAGTCCTTGTGTTACCTTGAACTCTCCATTTACTTTTGCCTCTCTTAACCATTTTTTTTTCTGGGAATATTTTTCTTGTCTTCAGTGATACTCCGTTTTTCCTAGTTCACCTTTTCCTACCTTTCTCATCATTGTAGCTTATGCGGGGGGTGGATTTTGGGCAGACCAAATTTTATTCAGACTCCCTCATAACATTGAAAATACACCTTTCAAAACTGAATTCCAGAATCTCCAAATTGTTATTAGGCTCCTACTATGTATACAACACTGTGAGGCAATATACAACTTTTGTTTTTGTTTTTCTTTGTAAATTTTATATTAGATTCAGGAGGTACACGTGCAGGTTTGTTACATGAATATATCGTGTGAGGATGAGGCTTGGGCTTCTATTGAGCCCATCACTCAATTAGTGAACGTGGTACCTACTGCGTGGTTTTTCAACTCTGGACCACCCCCTGCTCTTCCTGCTTTAGGAGTCCCCAGTGTCTATTGTTCCCATTCTTATTCCTGAATATACAACTTTTACTCTGCTACATTTTACTCCTTCAGAATAGCTTAGGTAAGATGAATGTGACCTCTACCTCTTTCGTGGTAGGCTTAACTCCTACTTATCTTTCAAAGCCTTATATGACATTTTTTACTTTTCATAGACTCGGAGGGACCTTAGGAATCATCCGGCTTTAGTTCAACTTCATGTATTTTCCAGAAAGTCATAAAGGAGTTCTTTCTGTAATTATCTCAATAAGTGATTTTCCAGAATTACTTAAACTTAATTCTTTCTAAGGCAGCCTGCCCAATGCTTGGGCAATCTTAAATGTTAGGCTTGATTTCCTCTAACTTACATGAAACCTTGTTCCGACCTCTAAAGAAATATAGAATACATTTATTATTTTCTTTAGGTGACAACTTTTTCAGTATTTGAAGATAGTTGTTATATTCTTCAAAATTCATTTTTTCCAAGTTAAACATCTCGGTTCCCTCCCTCAAATTTCCTAACATGTCAGAGTCTTCAGTCTTCCACTTATCCTGGGTATTTTTCAGCAGGCCGATGTTCTGCATAAACTGGCTAGGGTACTCAACTTATTGTCTGACCACACAAGAGTACACTATGGCTATTTTCTTCTTTTTTCTTTTTTGAGTTGGAGTCTCATTCTGTCACCCAGGCTGGAGTGCAGTGGCACACTCATGGCCACCGCAGCCTTGACCTGCTGGGCTCAGGCAATCCTTCCACCACTGCCTTCCAAGGAGCTGGAACCACAGGTATGCCACAATGCCTGGCTAATTTTTTTGATTTATTGTAGAGATGAGGTCTTCCCAGGTTGCCCAGGCTGGTCTTGAACCCCTAGGCTCAGGCAATCCTCTCACCTCCACCTCCCAAAGTGCTGGGATTACAGGTGTGAGCCACTGTGCCTGACTAACTGTGGCTATTTTCTTCCTCAAGATTCCATTCGCTTTATGAACAGTCACATCACCCTATTGGGCTCTGTGCCAGTTATCATCCATTTATGCCTCTCAGTTCTAAATCCACCTTTGCCTGTTTTTGAAAAACAAACAAACAAAAAAAACAAAAAAAAAATAACTTAGGCCAGGCAAGTTGGTTTATGCCTGTAATCCCAGCACTTTGGGAGGCCAAGGTGAGAGAATTGCTTGAGCATAGTAGTTTGAGGCCAGCCTGGGCAACTTGGTGAGACTTTATATCTACAAAAAAACAAGACAAAACAAAACAAAATTAGGTGGATGTGGTGGCAAACACCTGTACTCCAGCTACTTGGAAGACTGAGGTGAAAGGATCGCCTGAGCCCAGCAGATTGAGGTTGTGGTAGCTGTGAGTGTGCCATTGCACTCCAGCTTGCACAACAAAGACTCTGACTTAAAAAAAAAAGAAAGAAAAAGAAAAAAACTTAGATTTTGTTTTATAGAGCAGTTTTAGGTTTACTGAGAAACTGAGCAGAAAGTAGCCAGGTGTAGTGGCTCCTGTCTATAATCTCAGTACTTTGGGAGACTGAGGCAGGAGGATTGCTTGAGGCCAGGATTTCAACACCAGCCTGGGAAGCAAAGGAGTCCTCATCTCTACAAAGAGTAGAAAAAAAAATCAGCCTGGCATGGCAACACATACCTGTAGTCTCAGCTACGCTGGAGGCTGAGGCAGGAGGATCACTTGAACCTAGGAGTTAGAAGCTGTGGTGAGCTGTGATCATGCCATTGCCCTCCAGTCTGGGCAACAGAGTGAAACCTTGTCAAAAAGAAAGTACAGAGAGTTCCCATTTGTTCCTTCTCCCCTCCCCACACAGACAATTTTCCCTATTATTACTATCACGCATTGGTGTGGTATATTTGTGCTATGACTTGGACATGCTTGTTTGTTTGTCCCCACCAAATTTCCCAGTGTGGTGGTGTTGGGAAGTGGGGCCCGGTGGAAGGTGTCATAGGTGTCTTTGGGGTGGATCCATCATGAATGCACAAATTAGTTCCCTTGACGGCTGTCATAAAGTGCTTGGCACCTCCCCTCTCACTCCCTTGCTTCTTCTATTGCCATGTAACCTCTGAATATGCTGGTTCCCCTTCACTTTATGCCATGAGTGGAAGCAGCCCGAGGCCCTCACCAGATGCCCAAATACTGAACTTTTCCAGACATCTGGAAACCAGACATGGTTCTAGAACCATGAGCCAAATAAATAATATTTAGTTATAAATACTTAGTTTCAGGTATTCCTTTTTAGTAACAAAAAGTGGACTAAGGCAATTTGTTATGATTGATAAACCAGTATCAATACTCTGTTACCTAAAGTCTATAGTTTACATTAGGGTCTTCTTGTGATGTATAATTCTATGGATTTTGACAAATGCATAATGTCATGTGTCCATCACTACAGTGCCATGCAAAATCGTTTCACTGCCCTAAAAATTCCCTGTGTTCTCCTTATGAGATCTGACAATTAAATTTGCGAACTCATCCTAGAAAAAGTG
Source organism: Carlito syrichta (assembly GCF_000164805.1). NCBI lineage: Eukaryota > Metazoa > Chordata > Mammalia > Primates > Tarsiidae > Carlito > Carlito syrichta. The sequence goes on along the minus strand of NW_007250925.1, from coordinate 30,581 downwards.
CTACATACCTCTTTGCTGAATATCACTATGGTCACCTTCAAAGTACTCCCCTTGGGAAGCTATGCACCTATGCCAGCACCTACTCCACCTGTCAAAGCAATTTTGGAACTCTGTTTCTGGAGTGGCCATCAGAGCTTTCATCGTGAGAATGTCAGTTTGAATTAGAGCAACAAACACACATTAAATTTCTTGTTAAACTTGGCAAGAGTGAAATCAGAGATGTGACAGTCCAAGTTTATGAGGAGACTGCCACAAAGAAAATGGCAGCGTACAAATTGATTAAATATTTGTCTGAGGGGACAGAAAGTCGCTGATAAAGAGAGTTCAGGAAAACCAGTAACAAGCAGAACTGATGAAAACACTGCAAAAATTCATCGAATTGTGTGTCAAATTCATCAGCTGAATGTGAGAAGCAAAGCAGACCAAATAAACATCGATAGAGAAATATTCAGGAACATCTAAACTTTTGAGACTAGCCCTGCTGGTAAGATGGTCCTCTTGCACTTTTGTGAGCACCGACCCACAGTGATGGTGACACCCTGGTGGCATGTCTGTGTATATTGGCTTAGCATCATTCTAGAGTGAAATGGGTGTGAGGCTGTCACCGGTGACACACATTTTTAATAAGAAATCGCTACCAAGGGAGTATCTTGGACCTTCTGTTTTTATTATTTTTATTATTTATTTTTTTTTGAGTTGGAGTCTCACTCTGTCACCCAGACTAGAGTGCAGTGGCACACTTCCGGCCACCGCAGCCTCGACCTGCTGGGCTCCGGCGATCCTTCCGCCTCAGCCTTCCAAGTAGCTGGAACTACAGACGCCCTACCACGTCCGGCTAAATTTTTTGATTTATTGTAGAGATGAGGTCTCACCAAGTTGCCTGGGTGAGTCTCGAACCCGTGGGCTCAGGCAATCCACTTGTCTCGGCCTCCCAAAGTGCTGGGATTACAGGTTGAGCTACCAAGCCTTGCCAAACCCTCTGTTTTTAAAACCCACTGATCCATGACTTGGAGCCACAGAATAGGCTGTGGACTTCAGTACATCATCAACACGGCTGCTTGAGGGATGACAATTTATGTCCATTCCAAGTTGTAAATTCTAGTCATTTTTTTCTCTAATAAAAAGACCATTAAAAAAGAAAGAAACAGTTAGGAAAACTTAATTGAAAATCTTGGCATAAGAGAGATGTGTGCAAAAATGATCCCGAAGGAGCTCTTACATCATGACAATGCACCAGCTCACACAGCACTGTCTGTGAAGGAATTTTTAGCCAGTAAACAAATAACTGCATTGGAGCACCCGCCCTACTCACCTGATCTGGCCGCCAATGACTTTTTCTTTACCCAAGGACAAAGGAAATATTGAAAGGAAGACATTTTGATGACATTCGGGACATCAAGGGTAATATGATGACAGCTTTGATGGCTATTCCAGAAAAAGAGTTCCCAAATTGCTTTGGTGGGTGGACTAAGTGCTGGCATCAGTGTGTAACTTCCCAAGGGGGGGGTACTTCAAATGTTACTGTAGTGATATTCAGCAATGAGGTATGTAGTACTTCTTCCAGGGTGAGTTCGTAAACGTAGATGCCAGACCTTGTATACATTCTTCTCCTTCTTCCACTTTCTTCTTAGACTATGGACAACCACTGAACTTTTTTTGTCTTTATGGTTTTACCTTTTCCAGAAAGGTACATAGTTGGTATCATACAGCGCATAGCCTTTTCATACCGACTTATTTTACTTAGTGATATGAAACAAAGTTTCTGTATGTCTTTTTGTAGCTTGATAGTCCATTTTCTTTTGTCACAAAAGAATATTTTAATGTATGGATGTACCACATTTTGTTTATCCATTCACCTATTAGAGGGCATCTTGTTTCCAAGTTTTCACAATTATAATTAAAGCTTCTATAAGCATTCATGTGCAGGTTTTTGTGTAGACATAAGTTTTCATCTCATTTGGGTAAATACCAATGAATGTGATTACTAGATCATAGGGTAAGATTTTGTTTAGCTTTTAAAGAAACTTTCAAATTGTCTTCTAAAGTGACTAACATTTTTCATTCTTACAAGCAATGAATGAGATTTTCTGTTACTCCACATCCTTGTCAGCATTTGATGTTGTCAGTGTTTTGGATTGTAGCCATTTTAATAGGTATATTCTTGTTTCTTATTATTTTATTTTGTATTTCTCAATGATGCTGAGTATTCTTTCATATGCTTATTTGCCATCTGTATATATTCTTTATTAAGGTGTCTGTTCAGATATTTTGCCCACTTTTTAATTGGGCTGCTTTCTTACTGTTGAGTTTTAAGATTTTCTTATATGTTTTGGTTACATTGATCTATCTATCTATCTATCTATCTATCTATCTATCTATCTATCTATCTAATCTATCTCCTTATCAGATATGTATTTTGCAAATATTTACTCCAAGTCTGTGCCTATCTTTTCATTTATTACCAATGTCTTTTGCAAAAGTTTTTAATTTTAATGAAGTCCAACTTATCATATTTTCATTTATAGATTTTGCTTTTGTTATTGTATCTAAAAATGCATTGCCAAACCCATGGTTGCATAGATTATCTCCTATATTATCGTGTATTTGATAGTTTTGCATTTTACACTTAGGACCATGATTCATTTTGAGTTAATTTTTGTGAAAAGTGTCAAGTCAGGGTGTAGATTCATTTTCTTGCATGTGTTCCAGCACCATTTGTTGAAAAGACCATTCTTTTTTTTTTTTTTTAGTTGGAGTCTCACTCTGTCACCTGGGCTGGAGTGCAGTTGCACACTTCCGGCCACCACAGCCTCGACTTGCTGGGCTCCGGCAATCCTTCCGCCTCAGCCTTCCAAGTAGCTGGAACTATAGGCAAGTGCTACCACGACTGGCTAATTTTTTTTATTTATTGTAGAGATGAGGTCTTGCCAAGTTTCCTGGGCTGATCTCAAACCTGCGGGCTCAGGCAATTCACTCGCCTCGGCCTCCCTAAGTGCTGGGATTACAGGCTGAGCCATGGAGCCTGGTCATACTATTCTTTCTTTATTGAATTGCATTTTCTCCTTTATCAAATATCAGTTGACTATACTCATTTGCATCTATTTCTGAGTCTTCTATTCTGACCCATTAATCTCTTTGTCTATTTTTTCACCATTATCACACAATATTGCTTTAGCTTTATAGTCAGTCTTGAAGTCAGGTAGTGTCAGTTCTCCAAATTTTTTTCTTCCATATTGAACTGGCTCTTCTGGGTCTTTTGCTTTTCCATATAAATTTTTAAATCAGTTTGTTAATAGTCACCAAGTAACTTGCTACAATTTTAATTGGGATTTTGTTGAATCTATAGATCAAGTTGGGAAGTAACATCTTGACAATATTGAATCTTCCTATCTGTGAACATGGAGTATCTCTCTATTTAGTTCTTCTTTGATTTCTTTTATTAGTTTTGTTTTTTTCCTCATATGAGTCTTATATGTATTTTGTTAGATTTATGCCTATGTATTTCATTTTTTTGGTGCTAATGTAAACAGTGTTGTGTTTTTAATTTCAAATTCCAATTGTTCATTGTGGGTATATAGGAAAGCAATTGGCTTTGGTATATTAATCTTTTATCCTGAGCCTTGTTATAGTTACTTATTAGTTCCAGGAGTTTTTTTGTTGGTTCCTTGGGGGTTTTCTATATAAACAATTGGGTTGTCTGAGAACAAAACACGTTTTGTTTCTTTTGTCTCAATATGTGTACCTTTCAGTTCCTTTTCTTTTTGCATTGCATTAGCTATGACTTTCAGTACAATGTTGAATAGACACGATAAGAATGTGGTATGCCCTGCTTTTGATATTGGAGTTGGAATCTGTAAATATTTCTTTTGCCAGCTGGCAAAATGTCAAACCTTGCCAGTAGAGGACACTCTAGGGATATTGCAAGGTATAACAAAGAAAGGGGCTTCTTGCTGGTTTTGGGGTACTACGATGACATTGCTGCTGGTGGTATGTGAGAGACTCAGTGGTACTCACCTTACAGTTTCTCTAATACGCTGGTGGGTGGGGTTTTGCTCACCACCCTGAACCACTGACTGTGAACCAGCTCTGCCCGTGGCACCTCAGTCATCTTCTCTATCATCCAGTGGGCTACATTCAGATCTTCTCCAACGGGAGCAAAATCTCAGCCTTGGATAATCTCCCTCAGCCCTAGGAGGCATAGTTACTCCCTACATTTGCCATTCCTGTGTTCTCCAGAATTCTCTTTTGCGCCTTTAATTATTACCTTTTATTTTTAACCGTTTTTTATATTGTATTTTCCTTTTTCAAATTACTGGTTTAGTTTCTGTCTCCTAACTGGAATGACATAGCTTCTCTTAATTTTTGTCTAACTCAAACTCTCATATAGGTTTTTGTCCCTTAATGAACTGCTCTGATTAGGTTTGAGGAGAGGAGGAATACAGTATAGGAAAGAAAGGCCTTAGCCATGCTGGCGGGCACAGTGGTTTCTGGCTCTCTGAGACGCTCATGTATCTTGGCTGGCTAGGTGGGTGAGATGTGGCCACTAACTGGCATGTGGAGCGAATGGGAGCTGGCATCCTTAGGAACCCTCAGGACTCTATTTTAGAGATGTGGCTGTGACAGAAGGTTGGTTGCACTATTTAAGATGTGGTGGACCAGAAGTAATCAGGGAGGAAGAGCCTTCTTAATTACCACCCCAAAGAAAATGGAACAGATTAGTGAGTTCAGACGGGGTTAGGGCCTCTGGTTAAATTCTGAGAAGCATCCAGAGAAGCTATGATACTCCATCTGCTCTGGCTTTTAAGCCATTGGTTGCCTTGTTGATAGCCAGGAAAAGAGAAGCTTCACAGCTCTGGAGGATTTTATCCTTCTGATCAGCAGACAAGCTGCAGATATTTATATGATATTGTTTAACTATTATAATATAATTCAATATGTTAGGAAATGTTTTGTATACACTGTACATACTGATTATTAATACAAATAATTTGCACTGTAAGTTTGTTTTTCTTGGTGTGTACACTTTCTCGTCCCTGAGGATGTGGATGAGAAAAGTGTTATGTTCCACAGCCTCGCTCCTGCTGGCAATGGCACAGGTGCAGATCTGTGGGCAGGATGAATCAAATGCCAATTGCATCACTGCCGCCTGTGCTCAGCTCAGATTGCCGTCAGTGGAGGAAATAGAATTCATTAGTTTTCTTTCAGGGCACATGCAAACACAGGGGTTTCAAAGAATGTGTAATGGCAGCAAGGAGAAATGGGTAAGCATAGCTTTTCCTTTCCCTGATCAGCTCTGGCAACATGAACCGATGAGCGATCCAGAAGCACTGTCTTAGTAGATATTTGAGAAGATGGCATCACTGTAGCAGAATGCTCTGTTAATAACGAATGATAACAATTTAATTCTCTCCCAGGGCTATTGAGAAAATAATATTGACTTATTAAAGAACTCATAATGCTATAAATACAGAAAACATGACCAAATACTCAAACAACAATTTAAAGGAATCAGATAAAAATAAAATGCACGAAAATCACTTTCAGGACGTATGTGATGAGTTATCTAGTGTGATGAGCTCAGAGCCTCTGTTTTTCATATCTATTTTCCTTTTGGCATTGGCTATGCTAATACCATTTGACATGTGTGGGACTCTAGCGTGATGACAGAGCACTGCATTTGGAGAAAAAAAATAGGCCCTTAAAAAAAAATTCCTCCAGAGTTTCTGAGATGGATGGGCACTAGGAGCAAGCTTAAGCCCAGTTGTAGCTTCTCATTTCCCAAACTAGCCTGCTCTTGGAGATTTTCATTGGAATTCTGTGATGGGACTCAGGAATCTCTGCCTTGTAACAAGCACCCGAATTGCAAACTTGATTTTGCTAGTTTTCAAAACATCATTCTTGTGTATATATTCACATTCTTGTGTATATATTTATTTTTAATGCACTCAGATTTTATGCTTGTCCAGCCTGATTTAGGTTGACATGACTCACCTACATGAATATGAATATAAATATATATAGGCTTGGGATTACAGGTCTCAGCATTTGGGAGAAAACATTTTTAAAACCCCCACAAAATTCTCTGTATTGAATTCAGCAGCTGAAAGGCAAACACCTGGCCTTTTCTTTCCAATTATGCTGCTTAGGCTGGTAGACTGGAATGAAGCGTATTCACATAAAAAATAATCCTTCTTGCTCCTTCCTGATCTATACGTCCTTTCCTTCTTTAAAATATAACATTTATTTCCCCTCTCTAATTATAAAAGTAATTCATGCTCAATGCCAAAAGTCCCAAAGAAAAAACAAAACAAAAATCTATAATTTCACCACCCCAAAATAATCTTACTATATATTTTCTAAAGATACAGTGATTTGTGATTCTCAAGGCTTATAATTACAATACATCATGACTGCTTAGTAAGAAAAAGTAATTGTAAGTTAAAACAGGAATGTTAAAGGTAACCTACATAAATGAGAAATTCACTCCCGCTACATTTTCATATCTTAAGAAATGCTGATGTATCAAACTGCCCTTAGAATTTTGAGAGACGATATATGTTAAAAGGTTCTAAATACTCTTTTTTCCCTAAAGTTGTCATATCTTAGATACATACTTTTTCCCCCCAAAGCGTTTTTTTTTTTAACCTTTAGATCTCTATCGTTCCTTTATTCATTTTGTAGTTGAGCACTTATGGGAATGCAGCGTCTAGCAAGACTAATAAGGTTTCTGTCTCCAGTGAGCTTATTTTCTGTGGTAGAGGCTGGAAATAATAACCAAGTAAACAAATTAACATGACATTTTCAGATTTTTTGGACTGAGTAGTCAGGGAAAGCCACTCTGAGGAGGTGATATCCGAGTTGACACCTAAAAGACTAAAAGGATTCCAGCCTTGGGAAAATGAGATGGCTTGGTTTGGGTCTGAATAGCAAATCCTTGTAAGTTAATCTTAGAGGAAATGCTAATATTTTTCTTAAAAAATTAGTAATAATTTTACTAGGATATGTCTTAGAGTTCATCATTCTGGGTACCCAGTGAACTCCCCCCTCCACCTTTTTTTTTGTCAGTGTCTCACTCTGTTGCCCAGGCTGGTCAGTGGCACCATTACAGCTCACTGCAGCCTCATCCTCCTGGGCTAAGGCATTCCTTCCACCTCAGCCTCTCAAGCAGCTGAGACTACAGGCATGCACCACCATTGCTGGCTAGTTTTTTGATTTGATTTTATTTTTTTGTGGAGGAGAGGTCTTGCTACATTGCTTAGGCTAGTCTTGAACTCCTGTCTCAAGCAATTCTCCTGCCTTGGTCTCCTAAATGCTGGGATTACAGGCCTGAGCCACCACACCTGACCCCCAGTCTGTCTACTTTTAATTTGGAGAAAATTGAGGGGATTTATTTTTCTAAAGTATTAGTTATTTTTCTTTTTTTCCACTTTCGGGATTTCTTTTACACATATGGTTATGGTGGGTGTGCGTGAGTGTGTGTGTGTGTGTGTGTGTGTGTGTGTGTGTGTGTGTGTGTTCCATTTAAACCACTTTCCTCTGATTATTGTGAGTTTAAAAAAAATTTAAAGTTGTGGGGTGCAAGTCAGGATTGGGTACTTAAGTGGTTTAGGTACAGGTGAAGTTTTGAGCCTCCCATTGGACCTCACTTCACCTGAATTAGGATCAGGCACCCTTATCAATGTTGTGTGCCACCCCCCTCTCCTGGCAGTGTCCCACTACTGCCAATCCCTTTCTTATAGTATGGTAAATGTTCAGGATCCACTTATGAGTGAGACCATGTGATACTCAGTTCTTTGTTTCTGTAACAGATCACTGAGTATGATAGACTACAAATCCATCCACATTGCTGTGAGTGACTTCTTTTTTAAATTTCATTTTTATTTTTAGTTGTTTCCTTTCTTCATAGCCCCTTATATTTGTATTTAAATATGCTCTTCCTTTGTTATTCTATAACTTATGATATGACTTTTTAAATGCATTTTTTCCTGGAGTTCAATAAAATCTCTTTTAATTTCTTCCCTTTTTGGTCTATTTCTGGTTTTGGTTTCAAAATGTTCTGATTCAAGGAATTTTTCCAAATTCCAAAATGCTTGCTTAAGAATATTTATCTCAGTTTTCAGTCTTGTATTATAGTTTTCTTCTGTTGCAAGTCTACTTTTTAGAGAGACTTTTTAGCAGTTAAAATCTTTTGTTTTGAATCTGACTTGCTTCACAGTAGCTTTGTATAGATGAAAACTGCTTGTGTACATTATATAACTACAGTTCGTTGTCAGGTTTGAAGCAGTTGACACAATTTCTAGTTTGTGTGCCCTCATCTCTCAGTTTATGAAAATACAGTTTACTTGATGAATGGCTTTTTATGGGGAGGGTTTGGGGGAAGATTGGCAAGGGTTGTGTGCCAATTTAAGTTTTTGGTTTAGTTTTTGTCCAGCAGTATTCTGAATATATTTCTCTTGTTTCTTTTTCTCTTCACTATCCAGTCTTCAAAGGGTACCACTCTCTTCATTTTTACTATTTTCTCCCAGAAGCATTGTCTTTCTGAGATAGCTACCTTATGTCCCATGAATTTTTAAGTCTCTTCCCTGCTAGCACTGCTCTTATCCACGTGGATTATCAGATTTTTTGCAATTAGGGTGGACTTTGGCTTTTGAGAATGATTTTAGTTTGATATTAAATCCTTTGTTGTCTTTTTTCTGTAGTTTTTCTGGATCACTCTAGCTTTCTGAAACGCTTGTGGGGAGAGCTTAGAAGACAGCTCTGCTGGAAGTTGGTGTTTATTATTATTATTATTTACTTACAGGTAATTTGAAGTTTGAAGGGATTTTTATTCATCTTCTAGTTATGATGAGAGTATGAGACTTTTGTGGTTTTCTATTTTCTTCTTTTTTATCTATATAGTTTTTGGGAAGATATGTAAACAAATTCCAGTTTAAGTGGTAAACATTACCTGACCGTACTGTCATTCTTTTAAAGCAGAAACTTCAGTTTCCATCAGAAATACTATTGTTCTCATAGAAAATCTCCTTCCATATGAATTCCTGTGTTGTTTTTTCTAGGTCTGAGAAGAATGTTGCTGGTAATTTGATGGGTATTGCAGCAAAACAACAACAACAACAACAACAAACCAAAGCAGGTGGTATCACATTACCAGACTTCAAACTTTACTATAAAGCTACAATAATCAAAACAGCTTGGTATTGGTACAGGAACAGGCATATAGACCAATGGAATAGAATTGAGATTCCAGAAGCAAAACCTCAATTTCTCGACCAACTCATCTTCGACAAAGCCTCCACCACCTACCACTGGGGAGAGGAGAACCTATTCAGTAAACAGTGCTGGGAAAACTGGCTGACCACATGCAGAAGATTGAAACAGGACCCCTATTTATCCCCATACACAAAAATTAACTCTAAATGGATCAGAGACCTAAATGTAAAACCTCAAACCATAAGAACCTTAGAAAATGAAAGACTTACCCTCATGGAAATTGGAACTGGCATCCAATTCCTGAACAAAACCCGAAACCCACAGGCCATAAGAGATAAGCTAGACAAGTGGGGCCTCATTAAACTGACAAGCTTCTGCAAAGCCAAAGAAACCATCAAGAGAGCAGGGAGACAGCCTACAGACTGGGAAAAAGTATTTGCCAACTCCAGGTCTGACAAAGGCTTAACGTCTTGGATCTACAAGGAACTCAAACATGCTGAAAAGGAAAAAACAAACAATCCCATTATAAAATGGGCAAAAGATATGAATAGACACTTCTCAAAGGAAGACATCCGAGCAGCCAACAAACACATGAAAAAAATGTTCAACCTCACTAATCATCAGGGAGATGCAAATCAAAACCACACTGAGATACCACCTAACTCCAGTCAGAATGGCAATTATCAACAACAAAAAATAACAGCTGCTGGAGAGGGTGTGGTGAAAAGGGAACACTTCTACACTGTTGGTGTGAGTGCAAACTAGTGCAACCTCTGTGGAAAACAGTATGGTGATTCCTAAAAGCTCTAAATATTGACCTCCCATATGACCCCGCAATCCCCCTACTGGGAATATACCCTGAAGAACTCAAATCACTCTATAAAAAAGATACCTGCACACATATGTTTATTGCAGCATTGTTCACAATAGCAAGAACCTGGAACCAACCATGCTGACCATCAAAAGAGGACTGGATTTAAAAAATGTGGTACATATGCATGATGGAATACTACGCAGCCATAGAAATGAACAAAATCATGAATTGTGCAGCAACCTGGATGGAACTAGAGTCTATAATACTGAGTGATCTCTCACAGAAACAAAGATCTGAGTATCACATGTTCTCACTCATATAGTGGACCTTGAACATCCAACGTAACACTATAAGAAAATGACTGACAGTGGTGGGAAACTATGGGGGAGGAGGGCAAGGGAGATGGGATTAACAGTAGTAAATATTTGTCTGGGGATGGGGAGACACCTCTTATCAACAAGGGTGCCTGAACGAAGCATATTTGTATACCTAACCCTTAACTGTACCCCACAATATCATTAAAAAATTGATTAAAATAAAAAATAAAATAAAAAAATTAAAAAAAGAAAATCTTCCAATATTCTAAAATCTTTTAACCTTTTTCTTACCGTTGTCAGAGCAGGATCTGGTAGGAAGACAGAGGAGTAGAAAATAGGGATCTAAGACCAATACAAAAGCTGTTACCATTTTCCCAGAAATGCATTACTTTGTCAAAAATGAATAATAGTAGTAAGTTTTTCCTATAATGAGATTAGCATTTTCTAGCAGCCTTTTAATAATACTAATATTTTATGTGCTCTCAAGGAGCTTTCACATCAATTGAATTATTTACTTATGGATTAGGTACTAGTTTCTTACAGACTTTTTGGCTATCACTTAGTGCAAAGAAGAAGCATGTGATTCAGGCTAGAAATGATTTACCCAGCCTTTTTATCACTGTGCCTTTAACATGCATTTTTTTTTTTTTTTTGAGTTGGAGTCTCACTCTGTCACCCAGACTGGTATGCAGTGGCCGCTCCCGGCCACCGCAGCCTCGACCCGCTGGGCTCCGGCGATCCTTCCGCCTCAGCCTTCCGAGTAGCTGGAATTACAGGCATGTGCTACCATGCCCAGCTGATTTTTGATTTATTGTGGAGATGAGGTCTCGCTGCCCAGGCTGGTCTGGAACCCACAGGCTCAGGCAATCCACTCACCTCAGCCTCCCAAAGGCGCGGGATTACAGGCTGAGCCACCGAGCCCGGTTTAACATGTATTTTTAAGTGGGATATGTAGTTGCTTGAACTACATAATATCTGTGAGAAAGAAACTACATATTATCAGTTGTTTTTGGAAGTGTGAAAATAATAGAAGGTGTTAGCATCCTAGTCCTTCAAAATTGTACTTCACTGTCATTAAAAACAGTATTTTTGGTAGCATTACTCTGATAAGTTTGCTTATTGGAATATCATAAACTATCTTTCTAAGAGATTAGTGTGATAAAATTGTATTCTTGATGTGTTAAGCTTGTAACTTTTAAAACCATTTTAAGGTGTATAGTTTATAGTGATAAAAATATTCACATTATTATGAAAGAAATCTTCAGAACTTTTTCATCTTTCAATCTAAAATCTATGCCTATTAAACAATCCCCCTTTCCCCATCCTCCCAACCCCTGGTAACTACTATTCTACTCACTGTTTCTATGAATTTGACTACTTTATATACTTCATATAAGTGGAATTATACAATATTGGCCTTTTTGTGACAGACTTATTTCACATAGTACAATATTGTAAACTTGTAATATTAAGAAAGCCTTTTATATTATCTACTCTTATAATATAAACTATGGGGCAGAGAAGATGACTATGCTAAGTTGATTAATAATGAGAGGGTAAACCCATACATCTACACTCACAGTTTAAATCTACTTAAGATTGGGAATGACCACAAGTTATTTTCAATTTACAAATTTTTGTGTTAATTCCAGAAAATTGAGATATTTCATCATAATTAATACTAAAAGCCAATGAATGAATGAATGAATGAAATAACTACATTCTAAACTTATAAAGGAGAACAGAGCATTATGCAAGGATATGAATCATTTTAATAAAATGTTTTATTTTAAAATGATAGATATATATGTATATAAAATTATAAGATGAGAAGAATTCTGAGAATTCTGTCATTTTGCAGATATTCTTTAATCTGATTCTTCTGATTTCTTGTTTATACACTAGTCATGTGTTTTATGGGCCCTCTAAGGTTATAAGAAAGCTACTTCTATAAAGAGTCCTATGGGATTAATTTAATTCATTAATTCCATTCTCAAATGTGTTTAAGGAATACTGAGGTCAGAATGGTGTTGAGTAGCCGGGCTCAATGGCTCAGTCTGTAATCCCGTGCTTTGGGAGGCTGAGGTGAGTGGATTGCCTGAGCCCGCGGGTTTGAGACCCACCTGGGCAACTTGGTGAGACCTCATTCTACAACAAATCACAAAATTAGCCGGGTATGGTAGCGCACACCTGTAGTACCAGCTACTTGGAAGGTTGAGGCGGAAGGATTGCTGGAGCCCAGCAGATTGAGGCTGAGGTGGCCAGGAGCATGCCACTGCACTCCAATCTGGGCGACAGAGTGAGACTCCAACTCAAAAAAAAAAAAAAAGAATGGTGTTGAGAAATTTACATGTAATCCCATACCAGGGTGCCAAAAAATGTATACACATTTTAAGAGATGTTATCTATATATTACTTTTTGAAGTTGAAGTGAATTACAGTAGCAATGTGTAGTATGACATTCACTCAGTAGATGGTGTTTATCAAATGAATGCTAACATCATCATGCAACAGACAGGACAAAGAAAATGGTGGAAACACGATTGTCATTTGAGGAGCACAAGACATTTTAAAGAGATGTGTTTTAGTTTCCCCCACGTTCTCCTGACTTAACACCCCTTGAATTCTACCTATAGGGGAACTTAAAGGATGTGGTATACTGTAGAAAGCAGCTACACTGGTGGTACTTTGGGAAGAAATTGAAACAGCATGCTCAGCGATACAAGTGAACACTTTGGTCAATGTTGCTCAAACAGTAGTTCACCATAATCAGAAGTTTCTGGACACTGATGGTAACCACTTTAAGCACTTGTAGTTGTAGAAGTCAAATGTGACTTTTGTTCATCTTTTGTTATGGTATATATTGAGTATTACAATTTCAATACAGTTTTTTCCTTTCTTAAATTGTATATACATTTTTGGCACCTTCTGTATGCTTGTTCTAGAAGCCAGATTTAATTTAGAAATCATTACATAACTTGGAAAAATGGAACTGGGAAATATGATATATTTAAGAAAAAGTGATTTAGTGATTAAGTAATCCCAATCACGAGGAAATTAAATGCCTGAAATGTTCAAGAGATATATGCGTAGTATATTACTCTTTAAGAACTTTTTCCTTTTACATTAAAAAAAAAAAACAGAAGGAGGAAGAAGAGAAAAAGGAGAATGCTTTTTTTCTTGACCAATTAGAAAGGGAAATATGTGACTTCTGAAATAAAGAGAATATTATTTTTTCAGAGATGTAGATAAATCAATGAGCTCAATAAAAACTCACAATGATTACATATGTTTGCCAAGACCAAAGGAACAGACTTGAACAAAGGTTTTCTCTTTTCCTATGTCATTATAGGCACTACTATTACTTAAGTATAAGTATATATTCCCAATAAGCAGTTTCAAGTAATACATTTTATGAACATTAAGCATACATTCAATTAGCACTTCAGAATAGATAATTTAAGAAGTTTAAGATAAAACTGAATTTGGAAATAATATTAAGGAGAAATAAGTGGGGGCCACATACAAAAGAATTAAAATAACAGCTTAATGTGTTCGATGAAGTAAAGACAAGACCAGTAATTCCAGGAGCAAATTAGACTCTTTAGAAAAGAACCAAATGGAATAGTAGACATGAAAAATAAAATAATGAAATTGATAATTCAGTGGATGAATTTTCTAGCAGATTTGATCCATGAAATAGAGAATTAGTTAACTGGAGCATAGCTCAGAAGAAAGTATCCCTTTTGAAACCTTCAGAGACAAGAGAATATAAAATGCATAAAAGAGTATAAGAGAATCAGTGAAAAGCTTTTACATATGTGTCATTAGAGTGTCAAAAAGAGAGTAGATACAGAATGGGGGCAGAAATAGTATTTGAAGATATATTGACTGGGAATTTTCAAAAATTGATGAAAGACACCAGTCCATGTACTCAAGAAGCACTACAAGTCCCAATAAGGGTAAATGTAAAGAAAACTACTCTGAAGTGCATTGCCAAAGCCAGAAACATTGTGTCAAAAGCATACAAAAAAAAGAGCTATAAGACCTTTAAAAAGAACAGTGATAATACTGACAACTGATTTCTCAATAGAAAAAAGGAAACAAGAATATAATAGAATGATATCTTCAAAGTACAAAAAGATAAAAAAGTAAGTGCCAATCCAAGAGCCTATATAAAGTAAAATTATCCTTTAAGAATTTAGATAATGGCTCATCCACTATGGAAAACAGCATGGAGATTCCTTAAAATATTAAAAATAGAATTACCATTTGATTCACTAACCCCACTTCTGAGTGAATATCCAAAATAATTGATGTCAGAATCTCAAAGAGATATCTAACCTCATGTGTTCATTGCAGCATTATTTACTATAGCCAAGATACAGAAACAACCTAAAAGTCCATTGATGGATAGATAAAGAAAATGTGACATATACATACAATGAAATAGTATTCGGCCTGAACAAAGAAGGAAATCAAATAGTCAAACTTGTAGCACCACTTGTTTACCAGAATGATGATCAATTTTCTCCTTCAGATTGGCAAACTTACAAGCAATGTGAACCCTGTGACAATCCAGTACAGGGACATAGCCAGCACTAATTTGGCCTGAATGGTTCAGAATAATCACTTGAGCACTGAAACCAGCTGCTTGGTGAGCCATTTTTGCTGTCACAAGCCATGTTGCCACTGTGAACATCTTTGACAGACACATTCTTGACATTGAAGCCCAATCATCCCCAGGAAGAGCTTCACTCAAAGCTTTAAAGTACTTTTCAACAAACTTTACTTCAGCTGTAACGCTGAGTGGAGCAAAAGTAATAAATCCACTTGATCACGATCCTTTTAATGTGCTATTTAATTTTGTTTGCTAGTATTTTGTTGAAGATTTTTACATCTGCAGATGGTATTGATTTACAAAGCTTTGGCTTATGATTTTTTTACCTTTGCAATGGTGCAAAAGCAACACACATTTAGTAGACAGTGGTATGATACTTTCTTGTGATTCTGGGCATTGGCAGTGTATCACAGCTCCCAGTTAGCTATGGGTAAACAACCAATACTCTATAGTGTACTGTGTGCCAGAAAATTTTGCCCAAGAGCAGTCTAATGTAATTGTTTTGGGGATATTTAAGATAGGCTAGGCTAAGCTATGATGTTCAGTAGGTTAGGTGCACTAAATTAATTTTCTGTTTTTGACTTTCAAAAGTTTGACTATAATGTGTAAAATACTGTATGATTCTTTTGTATGAGGCATATAGAGTAGACAAAATTACAGACAGACAGTAGAGTAATGGGTTTCAGGGACTTGGGGGAGGAAGAAATGGTGTGTTATTGTTTAATAGGTATAGAGTTTCAGTCTTAAAAGATGAGAAGTGTTATGGTGCACAATATTATGACTACTTAGTACCACCGTATACTTAAAAATGGTTAATATGGTAAACTCTATGTATATCTTATAACAAAAAATGGAAAAAATAGATCTACAATAGTAAGCACTTTTAGGAATATGATAGCAGAGAATCAAATTCTGCTGGAAATCCCCTAGGAGCATATAAACTTCAAGTAGATTCAGTCTTCAGGACCGACATGACGAGATAGATATGGTTTGAAATGATTATTCTTTTCCAAAGCAAACAAATATGTATCTTAGTATGTTCCAGTTTGGCTTAAGAATATATACACTTTCTCCTTTCTGTTGTTTCTAAAAGGATATCCAATATGCTTCAAATCAGATGCAAATCACCTTAATGGAAGGTACTGCTCGAATCACAGTTTGGTGTATCATTAAATGTAACCTATGGATCTTTTAAAAAATAAATAAATAAATAAAAAGAAACCCAGAATGATGAAATATATCCTAAAACTACTGTGAGATTTAAGCTACTTTTACCCAGGCATATTCCACTTATATCCCTGTTAAAGGGCTGATAGGTATTACACGGTTAGGATAATTGTAACATTTTACCAAGTTGGTAACTGCTCAGTAATCATTTTTGTCCCCATTAGGCAACAATAGATACAAAATAAAAGGACACCTGTTGGTGTCCTTACAGCTGTGTCTGAATTGGAAGGCACCAACACTCATCATTCCAGACGGTGGGTGACCCAGAGGAACTCTGACATTTTTCATGATGATAGCTGCATATAAATACTTGGATCGTGCTGCTGACTCCTACTACCCAGCCCAGTGTTTCTGTTTAGACAATTCCTTCTCCCACTGTATTTGTAAGTACCAGAGATTATTTATAAAGCTATAGTATAAGAATTTGATTCAGGAATCACAGGTCACTCCAATATTATTTCTGCAGTTGTGAGACAAGGCACGAGTTTTTAAACTTAGGCATGTATCATTTCAGCTTTAGTTCTTAAAGCTGCTTAATATGCAAAGTGGCTTATTCAGGTCAATGGTTATCCAATGACCCCGTTATAAAAAGTTCATTCATGAGGAAATAGTAAGAGCCCTTACCTTTGTGAGAATTGGTTTGCTGTTCAACTTTACATAGATTTGTATACCCACATAGTGGAGATAATAGAAAGTGGAATTATTTCTTTTTTTTTTTTTTATATATTTTTTTTTTTAATTAATCAGTATTTTTATTATAGTTTTGTGGGGTACAGTTAAGGGTTAGGTGTACAATTACGTTTCATTCAGACACCCTGTTGATAAGAGGTGTTTTCCCAGCCCCAGACAGATATTTGCTACTGTTAATCCCCTCCCTCTCCCCC
This sequence comes from Carlito syrichta, assembly GCF_000164805.1. Lineage (NCBI taxonomy): Eukaryota > Metazoa > Chordata > Mammalia > Primates > Tarsiidae > Carlito > Carlito syrichta. The sequence goes on along the minus strand of NW_007250925.1, from coordinate 13,508 downwards.
CCATAGTTTCCCAGTGACAGGGTATCCAAAATATGACGACAGTATAGAAATAAGTTGGTGATGAGACAAAAAGCAATGAATGTAATTTGATTTGGAGAAAAATTAAAGTGGAAAAGATAAAAAAGATGAAATAATATTCATTTGTTGAAAAAACAGGAGTAACTTTAGCTTATTACAATTTCCCCATTATTTTTTTCTTGAGAATGTCCCCAGCAGGAGGGCTGTGGGTGGCTTTAGAGGTGAGCAAGGCCTGAAACACTCCCATGTTCACCTCTGTGGTCTTTGGGCCAATGCTCACTAGCTGAAGTTAGCGGTGACCGTGGGCACGCCCTTCTAAAGGGCAACGTTAGAGTTTATGTCACCATTTGTCTGGGTTCTTTTTTTTTTTTTTTTTTTTTTTAATAATTAATCAGTATTTTTATTATAGTTTTGTGGGGTACAGTTAAGGGTTAGGTGTACAATTACGTTTCATTCAGACACCCTGTTGATAAGAGGTGTTTTCCCAGCCCCAGACAGATATTTGCTACTGTTAATCCCATCTCCTTCCCCCCCATAGTTTCCTAGTACCGTCAGTCATTTTCTTATAGTATTACATTGGATGTTCAAGGTCCATTATATGAGTGAGAACATGTGATATTCTGATCTTTGTTTCTGTGTGAGGTCACTCAGTATTATAGACTCTAGTTCCATCCAGGTTGCTGCAAAATTCATGATTTTGTTCTTTTTTATGGCTGCGTAGTATTCCATCGTGTGAAAGTGGAATTATTTCATTTCATTTTTATTAGAGTTTACTGCATGAAATATAACTACAAAGAAATAATGTTTAAAAATGCTCTATATTTTAGACATACAAACTTTATTGCCTAAAGATTTTACCCTGTGAGAAAGTACTTATTACATGGATATTGTCATTGCTCAAACATTACTGAAAGACATTTTTTGGAATTTTCTAGAAGCTAGTTTATGCGATATTTCGTCCCCCCAAAAGAGCGATCATACCTTACATATTCGAGAACAACTTTCCAATCTTTAGAAGCAAAAACAAAGTCACCTGAAATAATTTTGTATTTCAAGCATAATACGTATAACTTGAAAATAGTAAAATCATTTTTAGTTAGTAGTCTCTATTTTGAACTAATTTCTGGGTAATTCCATGTAAAATAGAAAAATATGTGATTTGTTGCTATTTTTAAAAGCACAACAATTGAATATACTGAGGTATTCTGGCCATATGACAAAATATAGCAATCTCTATCTTAAAGTGTTTGTCTTTGCTAATACATAATTGCCTTGCTTACTAGTGTATATACAGACATTTCTTGAATTAATTAATTTTAAGAAGTTAAGAAATCACCTATTGTATTGCTGATATAATAAATTTGCCTAATAAACTACTGTTTTTATAATCAGTACCAAGTGATACTTCAACTTAGCCTCCCTGCCCAAATGGTCAAAAATAGGGAATGCAAATTGTCTTGGTACATATTCTTATCACAGTTTGAAAATTCTCCCACATGTTGTCTACTATGTATCTGCACGTGAAATATACATATATTTCTCTCTTTCCCTAGTTCTGGGCATGCGCAGAAGTTGCAACATGGTAGTCTGTAGGCGATATCTGCTTATGTTTGTTTTGCATAATATTGGCTTACATAGTATTTGAAGTTTGAACGATTTCAAAATCCTATTTTAAAATCCAGCTTTCAGCCGGGCTCGGTGGCTCAGCCTGTAATCCCGCGCCTTTGGGAGGCTGAGGTGAGTGGATTGCCTGAGCCCGCGGGTTCGAGACCCGCCTGGGCAGCGAGACCTCATCTCTACAATAAATCAAAAAATCAGCCGGGCATGGTAGCGCATGCCTGTAATTCCAGCTGGCTACTTGGAAGGCTGAGGCGGAAGGATCGCCAGAGCCCAGGAGGTGAGGCTGCGGTGGCCGGAAGCGGCCACTGTACTCCAGTCTGGGCGACAGAGTGAGACTCCAACTCAAAAAAATCCAGCTTTCTGGCTTCTCTTGAATAGTCAGAAGGTCTGGCAACACTGTCCTAATCCATGTGCAACAATTCAGATAGGACTGAAGGGAGGCTGCTCCTATGGTCTGGGCCTTGTGCCCTGCCATTCACCACAGTCTCCACTACTTCCTGTTTATTTGCACATAGCTGCTTCTTCCAGACTAGATGTAGTGGCTATTTGCTGTCTGGCAATGTCTGTGACTCTCTTCCTTCACTTTTAGGCTGGAAAAGAGTCACACTGTCTTTGATTTTTCTTAATCAGACTGTGTTGTGTATTTGTATACTGAATGTGATTTTCCTAGGGCTGCACCACGATGTAGAAAAACTGTGCGGTTGGACTTCCATGGCTGCGTAGTAAACACCAGAGCTTAGTGCAGGAAGCCCCTCAGATTGCCAAAAAGTATGAATTGAGTGATGATACTATTTCCAACATCTTCCTCACTGTTCTTCTGCATGACCTAGACTTCTAGAACCAGTTATTAAACATTGAGGTGACAGAAATAAAATTAATATGACAGAATGACAGTCTTGATTTTACTAGAAGTAAATGATGCAAATGCCCTTAATTAGATTCAATTCCATATGCCTAGAGAGTAAACTCTTCTTCTAAAAGATAGAATACTAATGTGTTGCATTGATGAAAGGCCTTTCATCTGGGAGCAAAACAGTAAAACAAGCAAAGATGACTTCAACCACAAATGGAATGTAACAACTGCTTAATGGTCTATAACAAACAGTAGGCTGGAACTATAAAAAGCTGTTTAAAATGTTGTGAATAATGGCCGGGTATGGCATGGTGGCTCTTGACTGTAATCCCAGCACTTTGGGAGGCTGAGGCGGGAGGATTGCTTTAGCCCAGGCGTTCAAGACCAGCTGACTTTGTCTCTCCAAAAAAAAAAAGAAAAAGAAAAGAAAAAAATTAGCTGGGTATAGTGGTGCACGCCTGTAGTCCTAGCTACTTGGGGACTGAAGTGGAAGGATCTTCTGAGCTCAGGAGGTTGAGGCTGCAGTGAGCTGAGATTGTGCCACTGCACTCCAGCCCAGGCAATAGAGCGAGACTCTGACTAAAAATATATATATATATTTTCTTTCTTTCTTTTTTTTTTTGAGAAAGCAGGATTTATTGAGAGGACAGAAAAGCTCCCACAGTGGGAGGGGACCTGAAGGGGTTACCCAAAAAAATATGTTTTCATATTTGCCTAGAATAGGAAGTTTTATTTGATACATGTAGTTAGATTTTAAGAAAAGTAAGTTTCTGGAGAGTAAGAGCTATCTGTTTTAAGTTATGAGGACAGAACAAGTAGTCTTCCAGTGTATCAGGATATTTGTGTGTGTGTGTGTGTGTGTGTGTGTGTGTGTGTGTGTGTGTGTGTGTGTAGAGATAAAGTCTCACTGCGCTGCCCAGGCTGGTCTCAAACTCCTGAGCTCAAGCAATCCTCCCGCCCGGCCTCTAAAATGCTGATATTATAGGCATGAGCCACCACGCCCTGCAGAATATTGTTATTCTTGATTTTCAAAGATTATTGGAGAGCTTATCTTTTTGTCTTTAAAGAATGGGTATGGGGAGGAGAGGACTAAGATATATCCAATCCCTTAACATGCCAGTCTTTATAGTGATACTGAGAGGTATATATTGTTAGAGATATTATAGAGATGAGAAAAATGAAACCCAGAGAAGATGAGGAATTTACCTAAGATTTCTCGGTTACTGGTGAAACAGATTCAAGTTAGATCTGTCTGATTTCAAGTCCATGTTTTTTTCTACTCTGCCATACTACTTTTCACAGTAGCTGTTGACACAGCTTGTGCTCAAAAATAGGTACTCTGGCTTCTATATAACAAATCTTTTGTCTGCCTCATCAGAAATCTGGATTTAATTTCCTAGAAGCATATGGAGGAGCTGGTCCGGCCACACCTCCATCTGCTTCCTTTACTAACACTGACTTGTGCCCTCCAAACTGCACATACGGTTTCTGGCTTCTCCTTACTGCAGGGTAAGTTCCTTGCCTCACCAAGGGCACTTTTTCTAAGCTGTTCGAGTGTTTGTGAATGTGGCTTGTTGACTTGGAGTGTGACTTACAGTTTTAACATTGTTCTTGTCATTCTTGCAGAGGTTCTAGGGTCCTGATGCAAACAGTTCCTTGCTTCCATATCCCAGAGGTACAGATATTTTTAGTTACTGTCTATGGGTTATCTTCCACAAGCAATGTTAAGTTGACTAGTAGCCTCTTCTTGCCACTGCACCCTCTACAGAATGTATATTCTAAATAATAACACTTCCCTTTTAAGACAACCAACAAGTTTATTCTTTTTTTACTGTTTCCTTTTCTTCTCTCAAATTTGATAGTTGTGTTGTATCTACATTGCCAGAGCATATAGTGATTACATGGTATCCTGTCACCTTTCTCCCCATGAAAAGGAGACAATTAAAAAAATTCAATTTATTTGCATATTGAATCGAAGGCTATTCATTTCTGTTACTCATGTTTAAGTGAGATAAATGTACTTGTATTTTTACAAGGAAGTCCCTGAGAGTTGGACCAGAATAGTTTCTCAGCCTTCAAACCTCTTGGGCTCCCTCTTCTATTGTTACTTAGAAGTATTAGAAAACATGGTCTCAGCCGGGCTCGGTGGCTCAGCCTGTAATCCCGCGCCTTTGGGAGGCTGAGGTGAGTGGATTGTCTGAGCCTGAGGG